>NW_027187378.1:4636092-4703410 GCF_028583685.1 Petaurus breviceps papuanus
ACACACACACACACACACACACACACACACACACACACACACACACACACCCTAAAGTTTAGATTTGTATTTTGGTTTTCTTTTTTTACTTTATTTCAGGACCTGGTGGATTATTTAAGAGTTTATTCACATAGTGCTGTTTATGCTACATCTATGTCTGCACCTATAGCTGAGCAAATAATCAGGTCTATGAAATGTCTCATGGGACTAGACGGAACAACAAATGGTAAGACAACAAATGTACAATAGATCATATTTACTCTGCTTCCCAGGGCTATTTCTGCCTTTCTTGTGCCTGGCCAAAGTTCAAGCATGTAGAATACATACCAGTATTTTATTTGTACTTTTTTATGAAATATTTTATATGAGTTTCTGTAAATCAGAATATTTTAAACGAACTGTATAAGATACCAATTTAACAAATCTAGGGCAAATAATCCCATTTGAATTTGCTATACAAATTTAGGGTATTTTAATTTTATTTTTATACTAGTTCTTATATTACTTGTTTCTTAAATATGGCATATCTGTTGGTTACTTTTCTCTCTTAAGATGCAACTCCATGTTGCCTGATTTTTATTAAGCCCCAGGGAGAAATATAGCACACAGGAAGAGTTACTATTTTTAAAAGAGTGATCAATAGTCACAGAAGAAAAATACAATGATATAGTAAACATGAAATTTATGATTTATTTGGCCTGTTAAAGCTACTGCTCTACTAAGGCTTTCATTTGAAGTAACCAAATGTGCATAGTACATTATTGTGAGGACCTATTTTTTCCAAATGTCGGCTTTATTTAAACTGAAGTGAGGAATGAAGAACATAGGTTGGGAAATTTTCCATTACTTTCTCTTTTCTGCCTAGAAAAACTAAGTAACTAACTTACAGGTTACAGTTACCCCCAAACTAAAAGGCCCACACTATTGCCCCACTATTGCTATCTTAAGGGATCTGAGGAGACTAGCATTAAAGCCTTCATCTTTGGCTCACTCTGCTGTGCAACTGTAATCGAAGCCTGAAAAGCTTTGTTCCATCCTGAGTTTGGGGAGTGATTTGCCAGATCTGTTTCTTGATGAATGTCTTCACTTTAATCTGCAATGCAAAGCCATCCGCTTCAAAGACAGGCAAGCAACAAGAATAAGGTCAATGTTTCTTTGATGCCATGGTTCAAAGATGAAATAGCAGTGCCACTAAAATGACAGTGTTTATGCAAAAACAGCCACCCTTCACTCCAAAGCTAGGCTGGTGAGGAGTTAATGCATAGACAAGGGGACTGCAGACAAACAATGTAGAACATATGCACTGTAATTCCTTTTTCATCTACTGTGTATAATACTTTACAGAGTTAAATGAACCCAGAGAGAAGACTTGATTTTTCATCCTAACAAATGTTGGGTGGCCTCTAAGAGCATGCAAGATAATAATTCCTTGAGGACAGGGTCCCTGTCTCATATCTATTTTGCATCTTCCTCACCACCCCCAGTTCAAGCATAGTGAGAGCTTAATAAATATATGTTCATTAGATATAAATCAAAAAATTGTTTTTTCCTCCAATGAAATCTCATAAGGTGCAATTTCATATGCCAGCTAGAACTAAATGAAATGACAGAAAAACAGAACAAAGATCAAGCCTTTGCATCAAGCATGAGTATAGTCCCCATGATTCAATTATTCAGTTCTTCATACCAACTCAAACTAGATTTCCCAAAGACATATCAAACTCAAAATATCCAAAATAGAATTAGCTATCTTCCAATACCTATGCTTCTTCCAAACTTCCCTGTTTTGTCTAAGGCTACCACCGTTCTTCAAGTCTCCTTAATTCATAAACTCTTCACTCTTCTTCATCCTCCTTATTCTGTCAGTTACCAAATTTTGCCATTTCTAATTCCTCAGCATCTCTCACATTTGACCCATTTCATATAACCACCACTTTAGATCAGGCTCTCACCGTCTCTAGAATATTATTATGGCTTCCTAATTGGTTTCCCTGCCTCAACTATCTTCAAAATCTAGTTTATCGTTCTCAAAATGATTTTCCTTAAAATGCAGATCTAACCATGTCACTCCCCTTCATTAATCAAATCCAGGGACTCCCTGTTGTCTCTAGAAAAAAATACAAATTCCTCTGTTTGTTTTTAAAGCAATTCACAATCTGGACCCAATCAATTTTTGCAGATTTTTTTCTTTTTTCTTTTTTGGAGAGGGGAAGGTAGGGCAATTGGGGTTAAGTGACTTGCCCAAGGTGTTAAGTGTCTGAGGTCAAATTTGAACTCAGATCCTCCTGACTCCAGGGCTGGTGCTCTATTCACTGGGCCACCTAGCCATCCCTTTGCAAATTTATTGTACTCCATCTCCTCATTCCCACACTTTTCCATTTAGCCAACAGGCCTATCACTCACAAACAGTGCTATTCTTATTGCCCATTTCCCATCTCAGAGTCTTTGCCCCATTAAAATGTAAATTATTTTTCAAAAGTGATTGTTACATTCTTTGTATTTGTATCACCAGTGCCTAGCATATAATAAGCACTTAATAAGTACTTGTTGTTTGAACTGTTCCCTTACACTATCAAATAACCCTACTCTCCATCCCCTACTCCATCCTGTTTCTTTACTAAGTCTACTGTGTTTTCTGATGGGACCAAAATTCATATAGTCTCTCTTTGGTCCTGAAGGACTGAAAACCTGGATTAAGCATGTAAATACAAAGGGGAACCTGTGGACTTTGAGGCCACATGCTGTCCTCTAGGTTCTCAAGTGCAGCCCTTTGACTGAATCGACACTTTACAGAACAAATTCCCTAAATAAAAAGATTTGTTCTGTAAAACTTGAACTCAATCAACAGGCCACACCCAAGGACCTAGAAGACCAAACATGTGGCCTCAAGGCCGCTGGTTCCCCACCCCTATCCTAATCATTCATCAGCCGCCTCATTTATTACCAAGGTTGAGGCATGAAGTTAAGGTTTATTCAAAATGTAACCTACCTCCAAAAGTAAAAAAGCTGCAAATAAGTTGTATTTGAAAGTACTTTTTCTCCATCCATAAAGCAACATGAAAATTAAGGCAAAGCCAAGAAAAAATGTAATTTTGCCTCAATTACGTACATTCAAGTAAAGCTTTTCTAATTGCCCTAAATCTTCCACTTGACCATCTCTCCTAGTCCCATCAGTAGGTGTTCTTAGCCTCCTTTCTTCAATCTCTCCAATTCCTACCACCCCCTCTGTCATCAGAAGTCTTCAATTCCTAATTTAATGAGAAAATATGTATCATGTACTATAACATCCCTCATTTGCCCTACTCTATAACTTAAATCTATCTATACTATCACCCATCCTCTCTGCCTTGACTCCTGTCTCTAAAGAAGAGATGAACCTTCTTGCCAAAGTCAACCTCTATTACCTTATCTTTTTTAAGAAAACTTCCTTCCAAGGTTACCAATGACCTCTTAACTGCTAAATCTCATGATTTTGGGGGATGCATACTCCATGACCTTCACTACCTTTCTGCAGCTTTTGGTACTGTTGACCACCCATCTTTCTAAATACTCTTTCCACAAAAAAAAAATGATTTCTCTATCTATCTCCTATATGACTACTCTTCAGTCTCCCTTGCTGTCTCAACATCCATCTCCTAACTCTACAATAAAGGTGATAACTAGGGTTCTTTCTTGGACCCTCTTCCCTTCTGTCTCCACATACTCTTTGCTGAAGCTCTAATCACCACTTGGGTTTAATTATCTCTATATAGATAATCCCAAGTCTATATAGCCAACCCCAATTTCTCTCCTGAACTCTAGTTAAACACCATCAAGAGATTTTGTGAGAGATGTCTGATGGATGTCTCCACTAGAATGTAGCATATGCATTTCAAATTTGACATGCCCCAAACAACTCAAGTCTTTTAAGAAGCACTTACTACAGGACAGCACTGTGATAAAGCACTGGAAAAAATTCATTTTCTTCCCCTAACCCTCCTTAAAACTGTCAGTTCAAACTTCTCCCTATCCCTCTTGAGGGCTCATTAGCCTATCAGTCAACACGAGTTACTACCAACTCCAGAGTAAACCTTTAATCTTTCTTCTTGTTCACTTCTCATGTCTAATCAATTGTCAAATTTTGTCAATTCTAATTCAAAATCTTTCATAATTGACCCCTTGCCTTCAAGTAGCTACCATCCTAGTGTGAGCTCATATCCCCTTTCTTATATGAATTATTCTGATAGCCTCTTAATTGGTGTTCTTACTTATGACTTTTCCTCTACCTAAACCACTTTTTATACAGCTGACCAAATAATTCTCCTAAAAGCACAGGTCTAATTATATCACTCCTACGTTCAAAACTATCCAGTGGCTCCCTACTGTCTATATAACAAATACTAATTTCTAAGTCTTCCATGCTCTGACTCCTCCTTCCTTTTCCAGTCTTGTTTCCTACTACTCTCCTTCATGAACTCTATATTAAAACCAATCTGAACAACTTGTTGTTCTTAGAATGGGAAACTTCAACTCCAAATATGATTCATTCCCATAAGCTGATCCCATGCCTCAAATACACTCCTATCTCATCAACATCTCTCATCTTCCTTAGAGACTTAAATTCGGTGCCCCTTCCCTCATGAAGTCTTCCTTGATCCACTCAATATTGATATTGTCTTTTTCAATCAACATTCCATGTGTTACAACATGGATACTGCATATGTCTATAATATGCAGTGACAGCCCCACTGTCCCCTGCCCTAGGCAGACCATAAGATCCTAAATTAAATGGAGATCAAGGTAAATTAAACCTTGATTAAAGGTAAAAGGGTCCTCAGAGATCATCTACACCTTCACTTTACAAAAGAGAGAAACTGAGGTTCTAAGAAACTAACAGACTTGTCCAGGGTCACCCAGATAGTAAATGGCACATCTGGGGTACTATATTCTGTTTGGGGCACACATTCTAAGAAGATATTTGTCAGGGAGTATTCATAGGGGAGCTAGCAAAGTGAAAGACTTCAAAGCTCATGTCATATGAGAACTGACTAAAGAAAATGGAGAAAAGAAGATTTAAAAGGATATTAAAATGTCTAAGGACTTGAAGGGCTGTCAAATGTAAGAGGGATTAGACTTGTTCTGCTTGGTGCTGGAGGACAGAAAAAGAGGTAGTAGTTGAAAGTGGCAAGTTTAAGGTTACTATAAGGAAAAATTTCCTAATATTGGATCTCTCCATAAGGAGAACGGGATTCCTTGTAAGGTGTTGGATCTCCCTTCACTGGGAATCTTCAAGCAGAGGTTAGATGATTACTTAGATATGCAGTAAAGGTAATTCTCAAATATAGGTTGGATTAAGTGGCTACTATTGTACTTCCATCTCTGGAATTCTGTGATTCTGTGCACTGAATTAAGTTACTTATGCAGATGAGCCAAGCAGGAGGTATAAAGCTCTTTGAAGAATTTAGCCAGAAGACTAAGAGGAAAAGAATGGCAGAATTTAATTTGAAAGGTGAAGTTAAATACTGTCAATAATTCCTTGGACAAAAGGAACTCTTTGTGGAGCAGGTTCTCTTTTTCTTTTTCTTCCGATAGACTGAAATGATGCTGCTCTGTGCACTGAGATGTATAATAAAAAAGTCCACCAACAGAGGGCCTCCTTAGACTAACCCTTTCTGATTTTTATTTACTGAATGACTTCAGTTAGTATGCAGGCTATTCCATCTGTGGTGAACTTGTTAAATTCTGCCTTTCAATACTGCTTATAAACAGCATAATGCCTTAGCAGATTAACAGGAAGGGCCCTATTTGAGAGCTTACCCTTAAATTTATCAATGAAACCTTTTATTTCACCTCACTATTTCCCTTTTTGATCACTGATCCTCTTGGCAGCATCATATAGCTCAATAAAGATGTGTGGTCATACTAATTTTTTTTTAAAGCAATCAGGGTTAAGTAACTTGCTCAAGGTTACATGGCCAGTTATTTCTGGGTATGGTGCTGAGTATCTGAGCCCAGATTTGATCCAGGTCATCCCGACACTGGAGCCGGTGCTCTTACTCGCTGAGCCACCTGGCCACCCCCATACTAATTTTTTTGCCCACATTTGGTTAATTTTGGAGCCTACCATTAATAATAAAGCTACTTTACATAAGATATAATATTTGGGTAAAACTAATATGTGGGCCTTCTCTAATATACTTCCCTCAGCAAACACATTCTAGGAGACTATTATATTTCTTGTTTCTACTCAAAGGGAATTTGTTTTCTGTAATTATTTTTTCAGTTTTCAACTGTAATTGGATGAGAAAAACATTTTCCCATCTGTTAAGAAATAATTTCAAATCATTTTTTAAACATAAAGACAATACAGAACAGATAAAATACCACCCAGTTCAAATTTTCCACAATCATAACATAGAATCATAGAATTTCAGAGTTGGAAAGGATGTTAGTGATAAAATCCCTAAGCATGACTCTAACCTACAGTAAACCTGGTAAGTGATCATTCAGACTCTGCTTGAAGACACTGTGATGGGGCATCTTGTAAGGCAGCTCATTTCACTTTTGGACAGCTCTCATTAGAAAGTTCTTTGCCAGGAAGTATAAATCTACCTTTCTGGAACTTCTACTAAACATGTAGCAAATACAAGGAAAAAAAAGGCGTATGGACAACTTGAGTTGCTACATTGGTATCTGTGGAACTTTAAAAGACCTAAAGATATATCTTCCACACAGCAGGTAAATAAAGAGGATTTATGGGAAAACATGAATGAGAACCACAAAGGAAAAACAGGCAAAAATGAGCTGTGAACAACACTGTTAAAAGAAGTGTCTACATTTATGAAATTACATCTACTGAACTACAATTATCTGTGCTTGCCTCTTATCTCCTTAATTAACTATAATCCATAAGGAAAGTAACAATGTCTTATCTAAACGTTGTATCTTCTCCAGTATAGAGTATGACAAATAGTATGACAAAAAGGTCTTTAAAAATGCTTGATGAGTAGGGGTCACATGATCAACATGATACAGGACTAGACATTTTCTCCTATCTTCATGACTTCTCAAACCTCTCCAAAATAGAAATTAAACATCAAACATAAATCTATTTCTGCTATCTCCAAAACCTGGGAAAGAGGGGGTCAAACACACAGCCTATGCAGAACTATGGGAAATATTTAACAAAATAAATAAAAATATAACAAATCACAGATAATGTTAATATCCAGTTTTCTAAGTCAATATGTGACCTACAGGGATCCTTATGTACAGTTTTAATGGCCCCTATTTCTATATGAATTTGACACCACTGATCTAGGATACCTAGAGGTCAAGAACTCTTAAAAAAAATTAATTATTGCCTAACTTGAGCTCACTCAGTACCCTCTCTCCCATCACACTACCAGCAGCAAGGCTGCACTAGTCAATCAGAAATGGGCTTACAATAATAACTAACCCCATATCTCAGTCTACCTTCCTTCTTTCCTTTGGAGATCTGGGCTCTAGGCTGCAGAAGTTTTCTGGGGCCTTGGTCAGCACCATGGCAGCATTTCAGCATTTTGTGTTGCAAAAGATTTAATCAAAGGAGATGAGAAACAAAGAGAAAGGGGTAAGATAATGTGTCTGGGTTTGAAATATAACTCAACCCCACACTCTAACGCCGCCCCCCACTCCTCTTAGAGCCTTGAAGATCCAAACTCCACATGACAGAAATCACCCCTAGAGTGGCAGCCGTCTGAAATACTGGGTCAGAGAACTGAGGAACAGAGAGAATAGGATAGCATGTATGGAGGTGCTATGTAACATTCCAGTAAACCTGAAAGAAAGAACCAAGCATCCAACTATGACCAATTATATATCACCCCCCTACCTCACCCCCACCCCCTAGCCTCAAATCACCTAGGCTATTGAACAATGATTTTGTCCAGTGTGAGGGAAAGATGAGACACTTTGAGATCCAATCTCCAAGGAAACCATTATTGGAGAAGAGGGAGTCAGAAAGGAGCAAAAATAGAAAATATGGGTGGGAAAAGATTGAAATTACCAAGGATCCCAAGAGGAAGAAAACTCAAAAACCTCGAACATCAGCAGATAAATCAAAAGGGAAAATCCTAATAGTAGAAGGAAATAGGCATCCAAATCTAATAAACAAGTACATGCATTTACAAATAAACACTACAAAATAAGGGGAAACAACTCAACATTTGATGAGATTGAGGAGCCTGCAGATTTTGAGGAGAGCATGAAAGCTTATTTAACACACTGTTCCTGAGTGAATTTAAGGAGAAATGAAAATTGTGAGAGCAGAATGTATGGCCTGACAGCAAAAATAACTGACAGAATAGAAAAACTGGGATCTGTGATGATGTCTCACCAAAGAAACAAAAGAGAAAACAACTGATTAGAAATGCAAATACGTGGAAATGGCCAACCTAGAAGAGGAGCAAAAAACAGTAATGAAAGAAAATGCACTCTCTTCAAGCAAAACACTGATAGCATAGAAAGAACACTGAGAGACAATCTAAGGATTACAGTTCTCCCAGAAGAATACAAGTCAAAAAACCTGAACACTATAACATAAGAAATAATACAAGAAATGTCCCTAGAACTTCTGAACACAGAAAATGAAAAACCAAACAAAGAATTTATAGATTATCTTCAGGAAAAATAAAAACTCATGGCTACAAATTCCAAAACATACAGTGGTTAAATTTAAAAATTTAATTCAGAAAAAAAAAATTCTGCAAGCAACCAGGAAAGACCTTAACATACAAAGGAAAGGAAATTTGAATAACACAAGACTTTCCAGATCTGCAGGAAAATGGAATAATATGTTCCAAAGAGCAATGGAACTCAGGATGCATTCCAGGATGAACTACCCTACAAATTTGAGCTTAACCATAAGTAAAAAAAAAATACATACTCAATAATATAAACCATACTGAAATAAAGACAGTAATAATTTCAGGGACCACAAACAAAAGGCAGAGGCCCAAATGGAGAACTTAAAATGAAATCCTAAATAATAAGTGGGTCAAAGAACAAATTATAGAAACAAAAATTATGTGAAACTAATGATAAAACAACATAACAAAATTTTTGGGATGTACCTAAAGCAATCCTCAAGGAGAAAATTACATCTCTACAAACATACATTGATAAAATTGAAAAAGAAAGGATCAAGGAATATGTATTTTTGAAAATTAGAAAGACACCTGAAATAAGCACAAAAGATGTTAATCACTTTAAAAATTGAAAGCAAAAGAGATAAAATAGAAACAAAAAATTAAAATGATAAATAAAACTAAAAGTTAGTTCTTTGAAAACACTAATAAAATTGATAAAACTTTTAGCTAACCTGATTTTTAAAAAGAAAGGGGAAAATAAAATAAGTAAAATAACAAATGAGTAAGGTGAAATAACAACAAAAACAGAAGAAATTAAATCAGAGAATATTATGTACTTATATGTTAGTAAAATTGAGAACACAAAAGAAACAGCAGAATACCTTCAAGAATATAAAATACCAAACTATTAGAAGACTAGAGATCTTAAATAACCCAATATCAGAAAATGAAACCCAAATCAGAAAAAAAAAAAAACTCCTAGTCCTGATGGGTTCACAGCAAAATTCTATCAAAGTTTTGAAGAACAATTAGTACCTATATTTGCATTGTTCTCAAAAACTGAGAAATAAAATATCTTACCAGAAAAAAAATTACAGGTGACTATCATTAATAATACTGACCGAAAAATTTCCAACAGAATTCAGTAAAGAACTTGGTAAGTAAACAAATGCATACATGCATGAATGAATGAGTTAATAGGAACTGATAATAAATTTCTTCCATAATCAATCTGGGAACAAAAATACACCTGCATGGTGTTAAATGTCACTAACATTTATAATTACTTTAATTGTTCTTTGACTAAAGACTGATATGGCAATATCACTACATCTCAAGTTAGATCCATATCAACTAAAGAACAAAGCAACTCAGTTAAGGTAAGACAATACTGTCACTTGGCAATGTCTAGTTAACTGAGCAAAATAAATTATTTATTTAAATTAACATTCAATTTAATTGCTTCATTCCTCTGTCTGGACTAGACACCATGTATCTGAACTGTTTTCTAATCAATATGATCTGGGCAATAGCTAATTCTAAAAGCTCATACCACTCTATATTTCTAAATAAATAATGGTGGAGTATTTGGTATTCAAATGGTATTTTAGATTTTTATTTCATTTGATGACACTTTGCATTTATGGTCCTCAATCG
Organism: Petaurus breviceps papuanus; assembly: GCF_028583685.1. Lineage (NCBI taxonomy): Eukaryota > Metazoa > Chordata > Mammalia > Diprotodontia > Petauridae > Petaurus > Petaurus breviceps. The sequence continues at coordinate 4,646,358 of NW_027187378.1, forward strand.
AGAAACTCCATGTACATTCTAGACATAACATTACATAAATATATGTAATATCAATCAGTCAATAAGCATTTATTAAGGGCCTACTTAAATGCTACGGATACAAAGAATGGCAAAAGATAGTCCTTTCCCCTTGAGAAACTCACATCTAAAACAATGTTTACAGAAGACTGATATATTGAAACATTAGAAAGAAGAGATTTCCTTCATACCATACAATGAATGAAAAGTAGAAGTAAATTAAAATCCAATATCCTTGACTCCTTGCTTTCATTGCTTTTCCAAATGGTTCCAAATCTCTGTCAAAGATGCAGACTTCCTGTTGGAAACAAGCAACAAACACCAGCAAGCAAAAATAGTCTGTTTGGGCCAGAACCCAGGCAGCCTTGTTTTCAATTGCTCCCTATTAGCTTTGTAAATACTTAACCTGGAAAAGGATAAAAGAGAAGATAAGAATATAAAGAAGATAAATTCATTCTGGCTTAAGGCAGATTTGCTGCCTCTAGTTCTGAGGTCTCTTAGGGGCTGACACTATAGCTCTTAATAGTAGCCACCAGTTGCCTTATGGCCTCTCACCTTCATGTTACAAAAAGAAGATTCCTGTCTAAATATAATTCTATAAGAAACAGAAGGAAGATGTCTTTGGAGTAAAAAGATGATTTTACTTCACCAGCCATTAGTAGGACATGTACTGATAACTGTAGTGAGGAGTTCACAGGTTTACATTATGCACCATCCAATGCATATGGAGTTTCTTGATTTATGTCATCCATACTCTCTTACTCATTTATGCTCATTTACCATCAACCCAGTGGTTGATTAATGGATTAAGGGTGCAATTCCTAGCCAAGGATCTAAATAGGCCCATAGAAAACACAAAACTGAATTTGCTCTCAGCACTGTGCTCTGAGGGTAATCAGTCACAAATGAATACTTAGGATTTAATTCTGAGCCCAGGATCACAGATTAAAGAAGTAAAATTAGAAACTATATTTCTAGGTCACTACAAAAGATATGTCTCTGACTTAATATTACTTTAACTAGCTAATCTAATTTTTAATTCTCTGTTTGCTTGAGCTATCATTCCTTTTAAGACATATTTTTGGCTATCAAAATACAGTGTCCCTAAAATCTTAATGGAATTTTACACCTTAGACTTACCTATGGGTTTTTAACTTAATTCTCTATTGAACTGCCACCAGGGCATAATGGTTAAAGAATTGTCAAAGTCAAAAACACCCTGGATTCATGCCTTCCTCTAACACTAGCTGAATCATCAAGGCAAGTCACATAACCTCCCAATGCCCCAGGTAACTCTCTCAAATTAAACATTACCAAGAGTTTCTGATCTACCTTTGCACTGGCAGTGGTGGTTTCCACACTAGAAGTTCAATGATGAGAACACAGGTATAGATAGATACTCTCCTATTTAAAGGAAAAATCATTTGTTATGAAAAGGAGTTTAGAAAACTCTGAATGGTCTTCACTAAATCTGCTGATTAATTTATGACCTAGTATTTTTTCTTTCTTTACCAGCTGTCAAAATGGCTTAAGATAAAGAAAATTATACAAGTTAAAATATATAGGATTGAATAATTTGCCAATCTTTAAATAAGTTATACCCATTTGTACTAATTATCTTGTTCATATTTATTCCATTCCACATTAATTAGTTATTCATATGTGTTTGAGTGCATTTGTATATAGAAATAAAAATAGAGACCGAATCGGTAATTTCAGTGGTACAGGAACTTTTCAGGGTAAGGAATATTGGTAGTCTTCTTAGCTCTGACCACAGCATCATAGACATTCAATAAATTCTTACTGAATGAATGAGTTTATACAATTTTCTCCAGAAATTAGAAGGTGAGATATTGAAATGTTTTCTGGCCCAAGACTGAATTGAAGAAAGTGGCACTAGCACTTTCCAGGTGTGACCTTGAACCTCTTCTCTGTTAGTTAGAATAGGGCAAACATTTTTTTTTTTAAAAGCAATTGGGGTTAGGTAACTTGCTCAAGGTTACACAGCCAGTTATTTTGTGTGGGTGCCAATTATCTGAGGCCAGAACCGATCCCAGGTCTCCCGGCACCAGGGCTGGCGCTCTTACTCACTGCGCCACCTGGCCACCCTATAGGGCAAACATTTTTATGCTTGGGTCTGATAGGTTTTAAATTTGATAGGTTTAAAAGCTAGAGCAACTAAGTAAAGATATTAAGGGCTCCAAAACTACAGTGTTCTAAGTGACAGCAATTAACTCTCAAACAGAAATTTTTTTCACTCTTCTTTATGTGGGATAAAAATCACAAATTTCTCAAATGAAATATTGCTTGCCTTTGATGCAGCATTAATTTTGGAGTCTAGCGTCTGGAAAACATTTCTATTCATGTTAATGATGAATACAATTTTTAAATTATTCTATTTAATCTCTTTAAGAGTTATAATCTACCGGGGAACTAATAGAAAGAAAAAGTGAAAACCAAAGACAAAAGAAGGCCATATGCTAACTATACATTATATGTCTACTTCATTGCTTTAAAGGGAATCACCATGTATGTTCACAGAAATTCATGCATAAAACATGTATGTCCATTTTCGGGTGGTGCACATATCCATAATCTTAGATTTAGAGCTAGAGGGTACCTGAGAGGTCATTTAGTACAACCCTCTTATGGTGTTGAGGAAAAAAAAAAACTAAAACAGAAAGAAGTTAAATGATTTGTTCCAGGTAGGAAAGAGCAGAATCTGAAACTCCTTCCACTGTAGTCAGGATACAAACACAAACTTAGCTGACATTTTTTCCTACACACAGATGAGCAGTGGGGTCCCCGGAGAGACCAGGACCCCATGGGGAGGCCATAGGCACAGAATGTTGGGCTCCTACCTGCCTCTGCCACATCATTCCAGGACATCATACAAACCCTTTGTTTCTCTGACCTTCAGTTTTCTTATCTGTAAAACAAGAATATCTGCCTTGCCGTAGTTTCAAATGAGACATTTTCTAAAATGTAGGTTTGAAAGAACCAGAAATCCCATTTAGCAGCTTTAAGGAAATGGGCTAATTGATGCACACTGGCTAAATGTCCCTGGACAAGGCATCTAACCTTCACTGAAGGTCTGTGAACTTTTAAAAAAATATTTCGATAGTTGTATTTCAATATAATTGGTTTCCTTTGTAACTTTATATATTTTTATTTTATGCATTGTAAACTACTATTCTAAGGCAGGGTCCACAGGTTCCAACAGACTGCAAAAGGGGTCCAGGGCCAAAATGAAAAAAAAAGTTAAAAAGCCCTGCTCTAAGACTATATAAATTGTGGCATAGGTGCTCATCTGCATCAGTGAAGGGAGTTTCCACACCAGAATCTCTTTCCCAATGAAACTGCAGGTGTGCTACAACTTTATTAAAATACTGAAGTATTATGTAAATTATAAAGTGCTATACAACCATGAGTTTTAGTTTATAAATTGTGGCATAGGTGCTCATCTGCATCAGTGAAGGGAGTTTCCACACCAGAATCTCTTTCCCAATGAAACTGCAGGTGTGCTACAACTTTATTAAAATACTGAAGTATTATGTAAATTATAAAGTGCTATACAACCATGAGTTTTAGTTTTTAGGTTCATTACTTTGAAACCCTTTAGTGAGTGGGTCCATTAACCCATAAAATATATATATCATATTCTTCATGCACTGTCTGCATATCTCAACATGTATTCTAACCCTCTAGCAAAATAGGGAAGAACCTGCCTAATGTTTCCACCTGGAAATCAGTCACCAACTATAAACAGAGACAGACAACTAAGCAAAAGAAAAGAAGGAGGGGAGGGAAGAAGGAGAGAAAGATAAGAAGGGAGGGCATGCATTGCCCCTTCCTAAATGGTTTCAGATCATTGGCATTTCAGCAATATCTAATATATAACAGATGGAGAGAGATATGCACTGCTGGCTTTCAGCTGAGAGACTGACACATCCTGTGATTAATAACCTGTTGTGTGTAGTAAATATGTTCTCTACAGTACTGTATTTGATTGGGGGGTCAGCAGTTGAGGCATGGCCTCACTACCTTATGCCCATTTCCATGCAGCACTGATTCAGGTTATTTGGCAAACACACAGCTAATGAGCTAAATTGTAGTGACAAGGGCATAGATACCTGGCTTTACATGACACTCATAAAATGACAGCAACCACTTCTATCTTCCCCATTTTGCCCCTCTACTTAAAATCACTATTGCTTCATACCAACTCAGGATATAGTTTTATAACAGTTCAATAAAAACTGCACTTGATTATGCCTTGAAGAGTTCAAAGAACTAGAGGGCTAGCACATCACTGGATTTATAGATGCCTTTGTGAAGTAAAAAGAGAACCTTTGCTGTCTCCTTCCACTCTTCCTAAAGATAATATGCCATTTCACAGCATGAGTGATACAGATTTTTTTTTCTTTTTCAAGCTTATTTCCTCTAGGTATATAGGTTGCAAAGCATAATAATTGACAAAATCCTATCTAGAACGAGAAGGGACTATCTAGTCTCCTCACATTATAGATTAGGAAACTGAGGCCCAGATAGGTTAAGTTACTTTGCTTATCATAGTTAGGAAGTGGCTTGGGACTTTGGTTCCACAACTACAAATTCAGCTCTTTAAGTAAAGTAGTGTTTCTCCCATATGAGTTGGAATATAACTAACATGGAATTACACATTAGTTATATTCAGAGAATAGATGAAAATTATTCCATCCATAACTTCCTAGATATCGAAGGGGGAGTCGCTGTTCCACAATGGTTTTTGTAGAAAATAAGAATATTTTCCCCATTATTAGCTCATTTTCAGTTAAGCAGTAAAGGACAAAAGTGCAGTAGTGCTCCGGACGCTGGCACCACTGAGCAAAAATAAAATCTGTCCCTGGTTTGGAGAAGTCTGGTTGGATAACTTGCTATCTCGGCAGGCCCTTAGAAGACACAGCTGGTGAATATTAAGGCAGGTGGATTTGTGTATTAAAGAATTCAACATGTGCTCTGAATTCAGTGGAGCCTAGTGCTAGTGTGTAAATGCATCTGAACGGTGTGCCCACCAAAGACAAAAATACCATTGGTCCCCTGGTTTCAGCTTTCTGGACAGTGCTAGGGAAAAATGTGAAGTATTATCAACAATTCCCTAGAATCTCAGGAACAGGATAGTTTACTTTCTGGAATCCTACATCATTTGCAAAGTAAAAGAGTTAATGTATAGAGAGATTTCTAGACACTAGTTATATTTTGATCAAGTTAGTGTTTCTCCACCTCACAATTTAATGCAATCTGTCCCTATCCAGAAAACTCAAAATTCTACCCCTTTCCTGAATATAAAAAACTAGACACAGAGACTAATTCCTTGCCATAATAGGACCGATAAGTGGTAAAATCAAGATGTAGTCCTTCCATTTCTGTTCTTTTTACTTAGTCAAAATATGTACTGAAGAAAATCAAACAGAAAGTTCCAGTGGAGAACATCATCCCTCAAGTACTGAGCTAAAAGGAACATTAGCAATGACATAAGGAAACTAAAACTCAAAGAGCTTCCACATTGCAGGGAACAGTACCCCTGCAAGCTGGAAGATCCACATAAAATCTTTTTTGCCCTCCCTTTGTACCAGAGAAGAAGTCTGAAGTTTTTTTTTTTTCTTTTATGGGGTGTTTACTGTGCCTTATTGTAAAATTTGGGTTAAGTAATTTGGTCATAGGCTCTGTGTCATCTGTTGGCCCTCACATATCATCTGTGGCTTCCACAACCCCTCCCAAATTCCCATTTAATTTCTTATGCCCACCCTCATTGAAACCATGATGGGGAAAGCTGTGATATGGAAGGGATAATTGTAATTTGCCCAAGGTCATGCAAGTGGTTGAGGGGTACAGCTAGAATTCAAACTAGAATCCAAATCTTGTGCCTTTGCCTTTATAACACAGTTGTTCCTTTTTTCCAAAAACAAACCATTGATTATCTGATGCTAGCTGTGTATTAAATTACAACTTTGTCTTCACCAATTCTCTCCCCTCTCTCTGGCTATTACAACAGAACTCCTAGCTGTTCTCCCTGTTTCAAGTCTCTCCCCACTACAATCCATCCTCCAAAGAGTTGTAAATTTATCTTCCTAAAATACAGATCCGACCATATCACCTCCCTATTCAATAAATTACAGTGGCTCCCTAAACCCTTCATAATCTAGCCCCTTCCTACCTTTCCAATCTTCTTGTACCTTACTTCACTCTCCTCCACATAAGTCTCTGATCCAGTGACCTGGGCCTCCTTGCTGTTCCTTGTACACACCACTCTATTCCCTGACTCTGAGCTTACTATCCTACATAATTATAATTCTCTCCCTCCTTATCCATACCTCATAGCTTCCCTGACTTCCTTCAAGTGTTAACTGAAGTCCCATCTTCTGCAAGAAGAAGCCTTTCTTAGTTCTCTTTAATCTTGGTGCCTTCCCTTTGAGACTACTTATAATTTAACCTTTATGTATCTTCTTCATATGTAGTTGTTTGCATGTTGTCTCCCCCATTAAATTGTAAGTTCCTTGAGAGCAGTAACTGGTTTTTGCCTTTCTTTGTATGCCAGTACTTAGCAAAATACCAGACACACAGCAAGCACTTAAATACTATTTGATTAAATCTCTGGACCTCCAACCTATCACAGGCACATATCTCCATATTCCATGCCCACATCTTACTCCTTGGCTGGCAGTTAGATTTGGAAGAACTGATAATCCTTGAGGGGATCAACTGATAACAAGTTAAGATTTAAACCTTCCATCAATATTTTAGTAACAGACATATCAACCAAAATGGAATTGCTCTCTAAGAACGGAATTTCAAGGACTCAAGATATTTTTTGTTTTGGTTTTTGTTGGCTTTTATTTTTTGGTTCAAACCTGTAATTTCATGGGTTCACAGAATTTCCCATAAGGAAACTCCCTCTACCAACTCAGTTTAGCAACTGCTCTGAAATTTATAATATCAGAGAAACTTGGGACGCTAAGGGGTTATGTGACTTATGAGAGTCACACAGTCAGCATGTGTCAGAGGAAGCTCTTCAACACAGTCTTCTTGTCTCTAACCACTATACTATGTTGCCTTCTGTCCCTGAAGGATTTGGGAATAATTTAAAAGCAGAGGAAGATTAGGGATTAGATATTCAGGGGCATTCCTCAATACTTGAAGGTATGCTTAAGGAAAAACAAGAGATAACTCATGGCAGATAAGCCAAACCACCACTGCCACTTCAATGCTTATTTCTCCTGAGATCTTGGTTGGACACAGCCCAGGATCCTGAACCCAAGGCCTTGGGATAAGCACTGTTACTTCTACTTTCAGTGCCCCATTAGAATACGAGCTCAAGAGCAAGAACCATCTCTGCTTTTCTTTTTATACCCCTAGTGCTAAGCATAGTTCTTTGCATACAGTAAGTGCTTAATAAATGCTTTTTAAATTCATTCAATGAGGCAGCCATCTGCTGGTGATGTGGTCCTTATTCTTGAACAGTAATGGAGCACATATCTAATAGGGTTCTGACTAAGGTCTATGAAAATATTAGTTTGACCATCAAATCTCTATTAACGCTGGAGATCTAACATCAAAAATTAGCTGATGGGGTGGCTAGGTGGCACAGTGAATAGAGCACCAGCCCTGGAGTCAGGAGGACCTGAGTTCAAATTCAGCCTCAGACACTTAACACAAAACTAGCCGTGTGACCTTGGGCAAGTCACTTAACCCCAATTGCCCTTCCTTCCCCCCCCCCAAAAAAAAAGAAAAAAAAACAACTGATAAAGTTCTAAACCTCTCCAAGAAAATCATTCTTAAAAGTGTTTGGGGGGTTTCTTGGTTTTGTTTTAGGGGTTTCTTGGTTTTGTTTTGGTTTGGTTTTTTTTTGTTGTTGTTGTTGCTGTCCCCCCCCCCCAAGTCTGCTAAATGAGTTTGTCACCTCTTAAGTAATCCTTATTATTCTGGCAGATCAGCAGACTCTATCTTTTGAAGGATTCCTTTGCCACTGAAAGTGTTAGAAAACAAAGTGTTCTTTCTGATGTCTGTTTCAAATAACACAAATCAAGTTTCTGTCTCCATGTTAAAACTTTTCTTCACAATCCTCTTCCTTTCTCCTGCCTTAGAGCTTTGTGACAATATGGGGAAGAATCTTTTTCTGAGAAATCCCCATAGAAATAGGGGATAGGTAGAAAAAGAAGGGGAAGAAAGATTACACAGTATTTCACAATCAAACATTTTGGTCACCTATTTGATTTTTATTCAAATATTTGCTTTTTTAGCTACAATAGACTTTTTAATTGTAACATATAATTTGTGGAAATATTCTTCTAGCATCAGAGAAAGAACTCATTTTCCAAGCAATACTGTCTTACCATGTGTTTTAAACAGCCAAGTGTGTATTCAGTACTATTAAAGTATTTATTTAAGGAGAGAGTAGGCAGTGTGGTATAGTTCTGTACATATTTTAAGAAAATCAATAATAAAATAAGTCAACTCAAGGCATCTGGGTATATCCATGTTTCCTCTAACAGACAAACATTTTTTCTGAAAGCTACAGAAAAATGAATGTGGCACTGGAATTGGCGTACATGTTCACCAAAGCCTTCCTTCCCATTTATTTATTTTTTTTACTAAAATGTCTTTCATTATCATTGAATACTGAATTGAGAGGAAATATTCTTTAACTTTTGACAGATCTGGGAGCTTCCACTGCTCATATTTCCTCCTAGACCTTCAGAGATTGACTTGTACCAAACATTTTTGGAAATGCCACAAACCATTGTTTTTATTAGCAACCAAAAAGCTTTGTAGTAAGATGCTTTGTGTGTTGTTTTCCTTCTCCTAGCCCAGCTGGTTTTGTTTTAATAGCACTGGAGAATGGTTCTAACCCAGTAGATTTCTTCAGAAGGAAAAATTTGGAAACTGAACAGATATAATAGCAATATACAGGCTGTCTTCACAGATGGGTTAGCAAAGGATGTTTCCTGCTTTCTGTAACAGGACAGAGGTAGAAGGTGTGATTTATTCAAATAATCGATCCCTTTGGAATAGGTATATCACAAAACATTTAATCTTAGGCTACAGTGTCTACTAGAGTACAAGACACAATTCAATCCCTATCATCATAGGATTTTAAGCTGAAAGTGACCTTAGAGATCATCTAATCCAAAACCCTCACTTTACAGATAAAGAAAGTAAGGCTCCTCTCAGTTGCTCAGTGAAGTGATCTACTTGAGTACTATATAACTGAGGTGGGATTATAATCCACTTCCTCATTCAAAATCTAGTGCTCTTTAAAATGGTAATTATATGCTTAGTGATGGTGGTGGCAGTATGATGATAATAAGTTTTTGAAAGCCTATGGAAGAAATGTACTCCACAGATGCCTTTTCATCCCCAACTGCTCCCTACCCTACTAAACCATCACCTCAATTTTACTTAAGCCCAAAACACTTAGCCCTCTCCTAAAATCCTAACCCTGTGGCCAAGTACACACTTGCCTTCCTTTTCCTATAGTTTATTCAACCATGGAACCACATCTCCTATGTAATGTGGTCTTACTGGTGATATTATGAAAAAAAGGAATAGAATCTACTAAAATGGAAGTTCTCAGAAGGAGTGGGGAGTGGGGCATGGCAACATCTAGTAGCCCTTATGCCAGTAAAATGGGATTTATCTGAGTGTCTTCTTTAGCCTAAATGCTATAAACTGCTTACCCAAGAATCAAGAATGATCGGTGCTAATGATGTACCATTTAATCATGGACTTCATAATGATAGCACCAATCATGGACCTCAGAGCACTATATAAAAATGGTGATTCCCATTAAATCTAGATGAGGAAATTTTAATAGGAATAGATGACTTCCCTGGCCGTCTAAGTCTGGAAGTATGTTTTCAATTTTAAAGAGTGAGCAATATAGTGATTGAAAAGAACTGTAACTTATCCAACTTCCTGAAAAATCTTTCATAGGAGTCATTCATAGTAACCTACATAAGAAAACATTATAACCACAAAGTGTTATAAAAGTCTGTCTGTTATACTAGGCTAACTAGTTCAAGAATATGAAACAAAGGACAGTAATAAAACATACAGTTCTTAAAAGAAAAATATGCTAGTGATTCATATTATGATCTGTTTGGGAAGTTACTGAATAATAGGAAGTAAAAAGGTGGAATTATCTGATGACATAGTTATATTTAGTTTAATTAAGAATGAAAGAGACAGAAGGACCCAGTTAAGTAGTAACAACACAATGAAAAATTAGTCATCATTGACCAGTGCAAAAATGATACCCCTGAGAAAAGCAATTTAGATCATTTATAATACTTTCAACCTATGAATTCATTGTAGCCTTTCAGGGGAAACATTGAAGAATCATTGGGAACAGCTTGATGAAGTCATCTGCTCATTCTGCAGGAGTAATCAACAAAAAGCATAAATAGTGAAGGCAACTAATCATATGACAAACATTTCAATGTTAATATTGTAAATATCTTGGTGCATTAGTTTCAGTTACTATATTCAAAATACTTCTTCAAAATATTCAGCACTTCATTCAATCCTTGTCTTTTTTTGTCTATTGTCTTCTTACCTCCTTAATCCCTCAGTCGTTCTATTTATGTATAGAACATTTATCATAAAATGTTTTCCTAAAAAGCAGAAAGAAACAGTGTTGCCACTTTTTGGTCTTCCTCTTTTTAAAATGTATTGCCCTTCATAACACGTGAAAGTTTCTAGGGTCACAATATGTTGCAAATGAGTTCTTTTCCAAGAACAACTGAGGCTACATCTATGCAACAAAATTCATCCAGATGTTTCTACAGCTTTCCAGATTTCTTTACTCCTGTCCACCCTGCACATCTGGATTGTTTTTTTTTTTTCATTTTCCTGAGTCTTTTTATTCCCATGGGGAAGTGAGGGAGGGTAGAAAAAGAAATGTATATTTTAAGAAGTCCTACAACTGAATCAATCTCTTTGCTTCAAAGGAAAGTCTTGCCTGGTGGGCCAAGAGTAAGTCCAATGACAAATACAAATTGGTTTCTACAATGACTTAAACTTTCTTTTTTTCTTGTCTAAATGCAAGTCCACTGAAAATGGAAACTGCTGCAAATGTAGATGTATGCCATTAAGATGACTCTGGATCAAAACATTTTTACTCTCTGGGTCAAAGTAGATAAATTCGCTATCTTACACTTCAGAAACCACTCAAATTATGTCCACTGAGATAAGAGATGGATACTGAAGAAACGAGTGTATTGATTAGCAGAATAGGCATTCCTGGAAAAAAAATTTTTCCTATTTCCTTGGCCAATGCAAATTTTGTCTTTGAATGATATATCCATCTTACTCTGTAACTGAACGTGTGTGTATGTGTGTGTGTATGTGTGTTTAAGATTCCAGAACAAATCATTTCCAGTTATCTAGATAACATAATGCTGGTAGTTCAAACTCCTGACCACAAAATTTTCATTTCTTCAAAAATAACAAGATAGTAATTACCTACTATTTGCAAAGCACTATGCTCAATGAATCAGGAGACCACCTGCTGGTGTCCCAGCAGAGCATAGTGTTCATACTGAGAGAATGGTTTATAATTCATGTATAACATTGTTCTAAACTCTCAGCATCTCAACTTTAGCACACCCAGAGAAGCATGACAAGGATTGGAAGGGGATTTTTAAAATTATCTCACATGAGAAACAGATGAAGGAAACTGGGATGTCTAACATCAAGAAAAGAAGACTTACAAGGACCATGATAGCTGTCTTTAAATACTCCAAGGGTACTCAAATGGAAAAGATATTAAGTTTATTTTGTACAGCTCTAGAGGGTAATAAGTGTCATTGATACAGAACTTCAGAATTTGCAAAGATACGTATATATGCTTGAGCCACACAATAATCCTATGATGAAGGTCCTACAGGACTCACTATTGCCCATTATAAATAAACACTATGGCTTAGAGAGGCTAAGTGATGTATCACAGGTAGGATTTAAACTCAGGTCTTCTTGACTCTCAAGTCCAACACTCTTATCTATTATGCCATAAAATCTCAGAATTAGAAAAAAGGGAGGCCAAGTTGTACTCATAGAGCAATATTACCCACATAGCCAACAAACAGTCATCTAACCTTTACTTGAAGACTTTCATTGTAGAGGAACCATCTCCAGTGGAAAAGAAATTTTTCATTACTTCAGGTCCAAGTCTGTCTCATCCAACTTCTTCTTAACATACCATGTTCTGTCTAGTAAAGTTAAACAGTACAAGTTAATCCCCCTTCCACTTAAAATCCTTTTAAATACTTGAAGAAAATTACAAGCCTTATCCTCTCTAACATATATCTAATTCTTTCAACCAATATTCCACTGACAATGGTCCTGAGATCCATCATCCTAATCACTCTTCTCTGGATGTTCTTCAGTTTGACAGTATTCTCCCTTCACTACCTAACCCCAATCTATCTTCTGAACATTACTAAACAATACTCCTTTTCCAGCACTCTCAGATCAACTAAATTAGTCTTCTCTTTGTTGCTCACACATGGCACTCCAGCTTCCATCATCATTTCTCTGAAATTGTTTCCAATGCATAAAATTCACCTAAAATTCACCCTCTTCCCCTCTGCCTCATTGAACAAATCTCTTCCTTCAATATACTGCTCAAGTACCATCTTTTACACAAAGCTTTTCCTGCCCTCTCACCATTCCACATATTTAACTACCTTGCAATTATTTTGTATTTATTATTCTTATAATTATTTTAAGTATTTATTATACTTATATACATAAAAGTTGTCTCCCCAGTAGAAAAGTTCCTCAAGAATAAGGATTATTTCATTCTTTGCATTTATATCTCTGGTGTTGGCACTTGGCAGGTGGTCAGTAAAATTGATTAATTGTTGTGTGGAAACCAGAATTAGACACAAAATTCCAAATGTTGTCTCACCAGAGCAGGTACAATAGAACTATTACCTTCTTGAGTATGTTATGTTTCTCTTAATTCAAGTTAAGATAACATCAAATTTTGTGACTGTCAGGTAACATTTTTGATTCATACTAAATTTTCACTCCATTGAATCACCCAATTTTTTTTCAAATAAACTGTTATCTAGCCACACCTTTCCACTTCGTACTTCTGAAGGTGACTTCTAAAGCCAAAGGTAGGGTCAAGTATAGATCCACTTAACTGTTTCATCTATGAAACAGAGCCATAGCTTTAAAAGAAATCAGGGGGACCTTGAAGAGAATCAGATAAGGTGAAAGGATTTGGTATTTGTGTGGACATGATTCCTATGGTTACCTGTGTTAATAGGGAGATGCTAAGAAAACAAATTTTAGACTTGTATTAGAAAGAAGAAAGCAATGGGAGGTAATGGGTAGACATTAGCATTGGAGAATATGTGTGTTATTAGTAGTGCACATTAGATGAAGGGCAAAAAGAATGCTTATGAGACTAAGATTTTGAAAGTCAGTTTGAAATACTTCATTGCAAATTCTCAGTGCTACATAACAATCAAGTCAAGGGCCCATTTGAGTACTTAAATCTGAATTAGATTCTTCCATTTGGCCTGGTCCAAGGGGCAAATTCGCTAATTTTACCTGGATAAAGATCTAGTTGTCTCAAATGCTTAAAACTACATTGCATCAATTCTAAGAACTTGTTTACTTCTTATACAATTCTTTCCAATTCTTGTAACATAAATAAGAGAAGGAATATTACACATTACCAAAAAAAAAAAGATGTTACGCAGACAATAAGTGTTGACTTTTATAACTGTCAGTTTCTGTGTCGAAATGGTCTTAGATTGTCGTATTTTTTTCAGACTCATCTACTAAACACAGATTCAGGGCCCTCTCTCCAGAAAGTTAGTTTAGCCATTAAATCCACTTGAAGACAAAACAGAGACCTGAAATCTCTATTTGAACCCCTCTACAGATCAATCACTACTGACTAAGCCTCTTTTAGTGTATGATCAGATGGTCACCTAGCATTTATTAAGTGCCTACTATTTGCCAGGTATAGTGCTAAGTACTGGGTTTGCAAGGAAAGACAAATGACAGCCCCTGCTCTCAAGGAGTTTATAATCTAATGGGAGAGCCATTATGCAAAAACTAGTTATTTCCATATTGTTTCTCTCATTGAACTATAAGCTCCCTGAGAGCAAAGTTTGTCTTCAAACTCGATAGATACAGGATAAATTGTAGGAGAAGAAACAGGCATTAAGAAGGATCTGGAAAGGCTCCTTGAAAAAGGTGAGATTTTAGCTGGGACCTGAAGGAAGATAGGAAGTAGAGAGAGGGAGTGAGAAAGTTTCAGACATGGGGGACAGTCAGTGAAAATACCCCAAGTCAGGAGATAGAGTGTATTATGCTAGGAATAACAAGGAGGCCAATGTCTCTGCATCCAATAATAATGGGTATGAAACAAATCAGGGAGCTTAAGGCATAATATGACTGAAAAGATAGGAAGAAGTCAGGTTATGGAGGGTTTTAAAGGCCAGAGTATATTGTATTTGGCTCTAAAACTAAGAAGGAACCATTGGAGTTTACTGAATAGACAGCTGACAAGGTCAAACTTGGGGATCAGGAAAATCAATTTGGCAGCTGAGTAGAGAGGACAGAGTAGAGTACAGAAAGATGCAAGTCAGGGAGACCAATCAGCAGGTTACTGCAATAATCTAGGTATGAGATGATGAGGACCTACATCTAGTGAGAGTGTCAGAGAAAAGAAGGGGAATATACAAGAGATGTTATGAAAATAGAAATTACAGGACTTGTCAAGTAATTGGATATGGAGTCAGGGGGTGACAGAGTAAGAATTTAAGGTTGTCACCTATGCACCTATGTTGTGAGCCTGGATGACTGGGAGGATGGTAGTACCCTCCACAGTACTAGGGAAATTAAGAAGAGATAAAGGTTTGGGGGGGGAGGAGATCATGTTGTATTTAAGATATCTACAAGACATTCTGTTAAAAAATGTCCAAAAAGCAGTTGGAGATGAGAGACTAGAGATCAGAAAAGTAGTTAAGACTAGACAAATGTCTGAGGATCACCTGAATAAAGTTAGTCAGTCAGTCAGTAAATATTTATTAAGTACATACTATGTGCCAGGAATTGTGCTAAATTCTGGGGAAACAAAGACGAAAGACTATCCCTTCTCTCAAGGAGCTCATAGGAGAGAACATGCAAATAGGTATGTTTAAACAAACTATAGACAGAAGAAATGAGAGTTAATCAACAGAGGGAAAACACTATAATTAAGAAGAACTGGGAAAGGCTTCTTGTAGAACATGGAATTTTAGCTGGGACTTGAAAGAAGTCAGGGAAACCAGGAGACCAAGGAAACCAGGGGCCAGAGATTAAAGGGGAAAAAAATTCCAGGCACAGGCATAGAGATAACAGTTGAATCCATAGGAGTTGATTAGATCACCAAGTGAAAAAAATATAGAGGGAAAAGAGAAGAAAAGAGATCCAGTACAAAGACTTGGGAAAAATTCACAGCTAACTGGCATCACCCAAAAATCAAAAAAGAGGACACTGAGAAGGAGCAGTAAAAAAAACTTTGGAGTAGAACCAACAGAGGTTAATAATATGAAAACCTAGCAAAAACCTATACCAAGCAGAAAAGGATAAACAAGGGTCATGGATTGTAGAGAGGTCAAGAAGAATGAAGAGTAACAAAGGACCATTGGATTTGGTGATTAAGAGAATGCTAATAACTTTGGGGAGAGTAGTTTCAGTTGAAAGATAAGGTTGGCACTGTTAGGTCTATATCTCAAAGACAACCAAAAAAAAGGGAAAAGGAACTATTTGAACAAAAAAAAAATATATATATATATATATATATATATATATATATATATATATATAGCAGCTCTTTTCATGGTAACTAAGAATTGGAAATCAAAGGGACGTCCATCAACTTGGAAATAGCTAAACAAGCTGTGGTATATGAGTGTAATGGAATATATTGTGCTAGAAAAATGATAAGAAGATGATTTCAGAAAAATCTGGAAAGACTTATAGAGCTGAATGACTTAGCTATTCTCAGCAATACAATGATCTAAGACAATACCAAAGGACTAATGATGAAGCATACTATCTTTCTCCAGAGAAAGAACTGATATTGATTGGAATACAGACTGAAGCATGCTATTTTGCTTTCTTTCTTCTGAGTGTTCTTGTACAAAATGACTAATATGGAATGTTTTACATAATTGCACATATGTAATCTATATCTGATTGGAGGGATAGAATTCAGAATTCAAAACTTTAAATAAAAATGTTTAAAACTTACAAAAAGAAAGATGAGATGAAGAAACAGAATGTAGAGCTAAGAGGGGCATGAGAGGATAGGAAGTGGAGACATCAAATAAATAGTCTTCTCAAGGAATTTAACCAGAAAAAGAACAGATAGAAGATGATAGCTAGCAGGGATGGATAGATCATGTAAGGGCTTTTTGAGAATGAGAGAGACATGCACATGTTTACACACAACAGGACAGCAGCCAGTAGACAAGGAAAGACTGCAAATAAGCAAGGCGGCAATCTGCTAGAAAAGATGAGACAGAATGGGATCACTTGTGCATATATAAAAGTCTTTCTCAGCAAAGAGTAGTCTTCTTGTGATATAGGGGTGAAATAGAAATAGGGTAACACATGTCAGTGATATGAACTAAAGAGGAAAGGAAAAGAAGTTCTTAGCAAATGGTCTCAACTTTTTCAGTGAAATATGAAGCAAGAATCATAGCTGAGAAAATAAGGAGTGAGGGAACAATGGAAGGTTTTAGGAGGGATATAGAAAAGCAGATGTAGCAAGTGGAATAGCAAGTCTATTAGGAAGGTATAAAAGGACTGTTTTGCCATAGTGTGGATGTAGTTAAGGTTATGTAACATAGAGTTTTTTTTTTGGGGGGGGGTCTAGTCAGCATGGTTTTATAATTTTCTCCATCTTTTTTCAGCATTCATAGTAAGAGTGATAGCAACAGATGGGGGTAGTTATCCTAGGGCTGAAGCTTGAGTATACAGTTTATTTGGTAGGAAAAGGGGAAAAGGAACTTGAGATGAGGAGAGTGAAGAGCTAAACTGATTCACTAATGGGTAAAGATGAGGGAGAGAGGAAAACAAGAACAAGTTTTGGGAATGCAAGGCAAAGATAAAGGCAGAATGTCAACAAAATGTGATCAGATAAAGGAAAGTCAGATATAGAAGTAGAGATTTGGGAGTGACAAACAGCAAGATCAAGAGTATGATCATTTCTGTGTGGATCTGAGATAGGGTGGGTATAGGAAATGAGCAAAGTAAGAAACTAGTAGGTTAAGGTTTTTGAAGGAGTAAAGTCCCCCAATATAAGGAAAATGTTGGACAGCCAAAAGCTAGAAAGCTAGGGGCTAGGGAGGGAATTCCAGGTGTGAGCATGTTGTGGAGTTTAGGTAGCTGGAAAATGGGTCTGCAGTGTGATTCAATGACATCCTTGGAAAGCAACTCATTTTATCTATTTAATCACTTGAGCAGTGACCACTCCACATTCATCACCTTGAAGATGCAGCCTGTGAAGATCTCTATTACCTCATGCCCACTGATAAACTTAGTATCTTAAGAACAGTCAAATAAAATGAAAGACATTATTTTTTTTCTTTGACTTTTTTTTTGGAGGGCAATTGGGGTTAAGTGACTTGCCCAAAGTCCCACAGCTAGTTTTTGTGTTAAGTGTCCAAGGCTGGATTTGAAGTCAAGTCCTCCTGACTCCAGGGCCGGTGCTCTATTACCTGTGCCACCTACCCACCCCAAGGAAAGACATTATTAAGAGTAGGAAACAGAGGGGGCGGCTAGGTGGCGCAGTGAATAGAGCACCGGCCCTGAAGTCAGGAGGACCTGAGTTCAAATCTGACCTCAGACACTCAACACAAAAAAACTAGCCATGTGACCTTGGGCAAGTCACTTAACCCCAACTACCCTCCAAAAAAACAAACAAAAAAAAGAGTAGGAAATAGAGAGTTAACACAATGTTCAGGCCCAAGAGAAAGAAATAGAAAGGAATTAAACAAGCATTTATTAAGTGCCTATGTGCCACACACTATGATAAGGGTTTAACAAATAAAAGCACCTTTGATCCTCATAATCACCTTGAGAGGCAGGTTCTATTCTTGTTTTATGGTTAAGGAAACTGAAAAAGAGAGAAGTTAAGTGATTTACTCAGGGACACACTTTACTAGTAAGGTCATATTTGAATTCCAACTCCAGCGCCAGCATTCTTTTCCCTCCCTATATCACCTAACTGCCTCTAGGTTGAAGCATTAGGTAGTATCTAATATAGACAAATACTCACAAGTATAAGAGTGGGAGAGGGGAAAAAGAATCACTATCACCAGCATAAGTTCCTATCCATCTCCCAGAGGATGGATAGACCAATATCTCTCAGATTTAATATTTAGCTAGGCACTACATGATTCTATTCAAAAGGGTTTTCTTTACATTCTCCCTACTCTGGTATAAATACTCAAGGGCATAGTTAAGTTCCCCCTTTTATTAAAAAATTATTTCTATCTTTTATTTTTACACTACCTAGAGTTATTTCTTTCCTCCGATCCAGAGTCATCCTTTATTTTAAAATGGTATTTCTTTAAAAAAGAAAGGAGAAAATTCAGCAAAAAATTTGCCAATACACTTGAAAAATATCTGGCAATATACACAATATTCAACACCTGTGGATTTTCCCAGCCTTACAAAAGGTTAGGATTTAAAAGGAAAAAGATACCTTCTTTCCTTCAGTACCAAACTTATTCTTTACAATTTCATAACATTTATTTTCAATTGTTTGGTAATTCTTGTTCTACCCATTTACATTGTTATAGTCATTTGTGTTTTCCTGGGTCTGCTTACTTTACTTTGTATCAGTGCAGTTCTAGGTTTCTCTTTATTCATTATGTTTATCATTTCTTACAACACTTAATATTCTATTACATTCCTGTACAACAATTTATTTAGCCATTCCTCAGCTGATAGACACCTACTTTGTTTCTAGTTTTTTACTACCAAAAATAGTGCTGCTATAAATATTTTGGTGTATATGGAATCTTTCTTACTGTCAGTGCCATCTTTGGAGTATATGCCTAGCAGTGGAATATCTGGATCAAAGGGTATGGATATCTCAGCCACTTATTTAATTCCAAATACCTTTCCAGAATGGTTGAACAGCTCCACCAACAATGCACTAATGCTATTGTGAGCTCTCTCTTCATACATCTGCCTAATTATTCAAATTATGATTCATCCTATCCAGAGTCAAATAAGTTGTTTTTCCCCTGATCTATTAGGCCCAAATAAGTCCAAACTCCCAATAATCCCAATCACCTTCGTCATTTATCATAAGTTTATAGAAATGAAATTTAATTCAAAGGTAGTTTTATTAAACATTTTCTTGGAATGACCTCACCATGAGGCAAAGAGAGGCATTGTGATCATTTGCCCTCACCAACTACAGACACAGAAGTGCAGGAAATTATGAGGGGTGTTGTGTTTATGTCGTTCAATTTAATAACTTAGTATTTCACAGTTAATTTCATAATTAAGAAAATAACACTATCATAAGACATTCAAAGAAGATAACAAATTTCCATTTCTTAGTTGATATGCTTTAAAAATAACCTAGATTAAGATCTAGCTTTGGGGTTTATTCCTTTCTGGGCCTCAATTGTGAAATGAGACCAGTTAAGCTCTAAAATACCTTCCAGCTCTCAAAGTCTAGGGTTCACCTATTGAAAGGCAAGATCCTGACTAGGCAGATAACTTATGACTTTCAGTGTCTACTCCTATGTGTAATCAATCAATGGAGATATCGCTGGTTAATATTCTCAGAATGAGAAATAGACTAATGCCTTGGAACACACACACACACACATACACACACACACACGGCCCTTACCAAGGCACAACTGCCTACTTCATACTTTAAACTCTGATATCACCCTTCTGGCTAAGAAAAACCAGCATTCCCCTTCAGACCACCCACAAAATCTCAACATGACCCAACTCTCTTCTAGCCATATCCTACTCTTTTAAGTATTAATGAATGAGGAGTTTCTCTTGGTTCCTGACTAGAATCAGAAATAAGAGTAGAAAAAGAATTCATCTATAGATATTTCATACACTAGCCATAGCCCCATTGAAAAGCCATTCTCTTGCTGCTATCTCACAGCCTAATGAACCATATACATATCCACATTCCCTTCTTTTGCTCTAGCACCACCTACACCTGCTGAGGGAAGCAGGCATCTGTTTCTTATTGCATCTTCACCTTGCTGAAACAGAAGCAGCACTTGTAGTAGCAAGTATACTTTCCTTCTAAGAGTACCACCATGATATGATGGGAGCCAAAGCAGCCATAAGTTTGCTCTACCCCTAGGGTTTTACTATCTCAAATTCTGCCTAGCCCTTAACAATAGGCTGAGCCCACATAAACACTTGGTATGTTCCAAACTAACATGACTTTTGCTTCTTTTCCTGACAACAAACCCTATCATATTAATTCAATAAATTAATTTCATGCCTATCTCTTTCCAGGAATACAGAGAATCCGTAAACTTGCACAAAACACAAGATACTTCAGAAACAGACTGAATGAAATGGGTTTCATTATTTATGGCAATCAAGAATCACCTGTTATTCCCCTACTCCTTTATTTACCAAGTAAAGTAGCGTAAGTATTAAAGTATCTTTCTAAATAACATGTAAATGCTGAAATAAGGTAAAATAAATGCTAACCCTCTGACTATATTATTCAGCATAGGATTATATGCTTCAAATGAAATAACATAAATTCATAAGTTACTCTATGTATACACTATCAAGAGGCAATGATTATTTCCTGATTATCTGTTCAATGGCAGTTATTTCAAAAGCAGAAGTAGCACTACCCTGGAATGCCCAAAATTCTAATATTCAACTATCTACAACTTAACAACCTATGTAACCTTGAGCAAGTCATTTTAAGACATCCATATATTAAGAAGATATTCTTGTGAACTATTCTATGGAGAAAAGTAGACAAGCATGATTAAGAGCATTGAGATGGGCGTGGCTAGGTGGCACAGTGAACAGAGCACCAGCCCTGGAGTCAGGAGGACCTGAGTTCAAATCCAACCTCTGACACTTAACAGAAAAACTAGCTGTGTGACCTTGAGCAAGTCACTTAACCCCAATTACCCTCAAAAAAAAAAGAGCACTGAGGTGCATATCTACAGACAGAAGCAATATTATCATGGAAGTTTACTAGAGACCACCTGGACAAAAAGAAAAAAGAAAGGAGAGAAGTTCAGGAAATCAATCACAAGTCTGGCACAGAGGCCTATTCTAAAGAGTTTTTTAGAATGGCTTTTTAAAATTGTTTCTTTTTCTTTACAGTGTTTTTGTCTTTAAATTATCCCCCAGTCACTGCTCACTTCATCCTATATCAGTTCTTTGAGGTCTTCCCAGTTTCCTCTAAAACTGTCCATATCATAATTTATTATGGCACAATAATATTCCACTACATTCATATACGCTAATTTGTTTAGCCATTACCAGAGCAGTGGCACCCTACTTAGTGTTTGACTACTAAAGAGCTACTATAAACATTTTCATATATATATATATGGGTCCTCTTCCTCTTTTCTTGTGATCTTTCGGTTAAAAGTCACAGTTTAGTGACTTTTTCAGTATGGTTTCAAATTGCTGTGTAGAATGGCTGAACTAATTCACAGCTCTACCAATAGCATAATAGTGTATCTATTTTCCCAGTGGTCCATCAAAATTTATCAATTTCCACTTGTCATCTTTGCCAATCTGATGACTATGAAGTGAAAGTTACAACTGCTTTAATTTTTATTTCTCTAAGTACTAGTGATTTGAACCATTTCTTTTATATAATTGTTTTTTATTTATACAATTGTTGATAGCTTGTTAATATCACTTAATCATTCATCTATTTAGGAAGATCTAATTCTCATAAATTTTCAACAGTTCTCTTTTGCATATTTTGGATATATTGGATTTTTATGAAATTTTTTTCCCATTTTCCTGTTTCTCTTCTAATTTTAACTGCACTGGTTTTGTTTATACAAAAGCTTTTTAAAATTTTTATATAATCAAAATTGTCTATTTTACCTCTCTATCCCTACTCATAGATCAGAAAGATGGTATCTTTTTTCTCCTCTAAATTACTGTGATATAATTATATATATATAATATATATATCATGTATCAATTTGGAGTTTATTTTATGGTTTGAGATTTTATGTTCTGCATATAGTATATTATTTGAGACTTGCTAAGCCTAACTTCTGACAGACTTTTCTTACAAATTCTTATCAAATAGTAAGTTTTTACCCCAGTAACGGTGTTGTTTTTTTGTTTACCAAGCACTGTGTGCTGTGTTCATTTGCTTCTGTATGTTGTACACCTAAAATGTTCCACAGATCATCTTCTCTTTTAAATATAAAGACCAATTAGTTTTGATGATTACTGTTTTATAATATAGTTTAAGATCTGGTACTGCTTCATTCTCTTTTTTTTTTTAGTTTCCCTTGAGATTGTTGACTTTTTGCTGTTCCAGATGATTTTATCATTTTTTTCTCGCTTTATAAAATAATCCTTTGGTATGGTTTGAGTGCTATGGGACTGAATACAATAATTCATATGATACTTTCATTTTTACTATACTGACATCACTACTCATAAGCAATTAATATTTCTCAAATTATTTAGGTTTAAATTTCTGTAAAAAGTCTTTTGTATTTGTATTAATATAGCTCCTACGTGTGTCTTGGGAGATAGATTTGAAAATACTGTATACATTCTCTAATTAGTTTTTAATGACAATTATCTTTAGAGGAGAAAAGGCAGAAAATAAAAGTTAATATGAGACTGAAACATAAGGTAAGTAGAAATATGAGACTTTTGCTTGCCCTTGATTTTACATGATTAGACCAAGATGAATTACAACTACATTATTAAAGAACTGTCAGATGAGATTGTTGAGTCACTGTCAGTTATCTTCTTAAGATCTTGGAGAATGGGAGAAACTGGATTGAAGAAAGGAAGATATTATTCAAATACTTTTACAAGAGGAAAAATAATAGAATCTGCAAGTCTATATGCCAATGAGTTTGATTTTACTTCCTAGTTAAATTATAGAATGTGATTAAAAGGATGGTTAGTGAATATTTTTTAAAAGGAATTCGTTTTAAAAGGACAGAGCCAAGATGATGGAGTAGAGAGAGTATTTCATACAAACTGCCCTAACATTCACTTCCAAAAAACTTTAAAATAACACATCAGACTTTCAGTGCTAAGACAGTGGAGTAAAGAAGGAACCCTCTGAAGCCCTCCCAAATTGCCCTCCAAAAAACTAGAAAACTACCTCAGATTTAATCTAGGAGCATGGAAGCAGTTTATCAGCCCAGTAGAAAAGGTCTGACTGGGGTGGGAGGGGAGCAAGGTCCAAAATCAGCAATAGCCAGATTCACAGCAAGGAGTCTACAGCAAGGTTCCAAGCCTGGGGAAACCCACCAGCAAGTACCTGCCCTCCTGCAAACCAGCAGTTCCCTACCCAAGTGAGTAATCTGGGTAGTACAGCAAAGCCCCACCCCCAGCACAACCTACCTGCAAGAACTTGACCGCACTAGACTCCTGCTGGGGCTGGCCAAAAATGAGGACATTCCCCTGGAGTCTACCAACAAAGAGACCTTGTTTCCATAGCAACCCAGCAACAGGGTCTCACCCCCTGGGGCAGACCTGCAGCTGAACCCCACACCCAACGGGAGGATCTGCCCCTGAGTACAAGTCAGAAAGGAAGTCTATCCTCCAGAGAAAGCAAATAACTAAGGCCCAAAGCCCAGTTAAAGTCAGCAGTGAGGTCCAGAGCCCCAAAACAAAATACTTGGGACAGTGCAGGACCAGAACCCAACTCTAAAAGAAATGATGAAGGGAAGATGGTCTCAGAGAAATCTGGAAAGATTTTTATTAATTAATATGAAACAAACAGAGCCAGGAGAACAATTTATGCAATGATAATAATATAGTGAAGGCAAACAATTGTGAAACAATTAGGAACCCTACTGACCATAACATAAGTGTATCCCAAACGATTTAGGATGAAACATGCTATATCCACCTTTGAAGGGAGAGAGGAAAAGGACTCAGCAAAGAATCAGACATTATTTTTTGGACATAGCTAATGTGCACATTTGTTCTGATAGACTATACACATCTATATAGTCAATTCAAACAACTGTTAACAGGCTTTGTTTTTCTTTTGTTCTCAGCTGGGGGGGATGGTGAGAGGCAGACTTTCATTGATTGAAATATATGTAAATGATTTTTAGAAATTTATAGTGATACATGTACAGTCTTACACTTGAGATAATCAACTTCACAAATATAGAATCACAGATATAACAGAATCACAGAAAAGCCAAAAAAAGAACACACCCAACAAGTGATCTAACCTTTGATTGAACAGTGAGGGGGAACAACCCAGTATCTAAAGAGAAAGCCCATTCAACTTTCAATAATTTTAATTGTTACCAGTTTTTCTTCACTTCAAACCTAAATCTGCCTCTTCGAAACTTCCACCCTTTGCTCTTAGCCCTCCCTCTAAAAAATAATTATATCCTAAGCTGTATCATCATTATTATTATTATCTAAGATTTATACAGCATTTTTTAAGGTTTGCAGAGTACTTTTTACATTCCATTTGGTCTTCAAAATAACCCTGTCAGCTAGATACTACTATTGTCCCAATTTTAAAGATGAAATAACTAAATCTGAGAGAATTGAAGTGACTTGCCCAGAGTCACATAAGTATCTGAAGCATAATCACAACTCAAGTGTCTTCCTAAATCTAAATTCAGTCATTTATCACTATATCAGAGTTCGGTAAACTACCCACCCCAGGTGTTCAGAATTAATGTTTTTAGATTTTTAAATACAAAAAAATTTTAAAATCTAAAAATAACTCTTGGCTTCTAGCTATATTTTATTGTATTTTATGAAATACAATAAAACTTTGAGATGTAAAAAATATTCTCAGCTTGCCTGTGTACAAATACAAGGAATAGGCTGGTGGTTCACTGACCACTGCACTAGATGACAAGAATACTATACTCTATGTCAGATCACATATGGAACATTATTTGGAGTGCCACAGTTTATGAAGAATATCAAATGGTTGGAAAATATCCAAAAGACAAGAACATCTCTTTGGAGGGGGCTCAAGCAAAGCTAGATGACTACTCATCAAATGTTATGGGGCTAATTCTTCTCATGTATGAGTTGAATGAACTTAAGATGGCCACTGATGTTCCTTACAACTTTCAAATTCTGTGATTCTACAAAACATAGTGGTGAAAACACCCATGGCCATACCATGAGAGGATGAATTGAAAGAACTGTGACTGTTTAGACTGAAGAAGGGAATATTTTGGAAGGGAAAGCAGTATCATGATAGCAACCTTCAACTATATGAAGGTTGTGGAAGAGGGATTAAACTCTTTCAGTCTGGTCCCAAAGGGCAGTTCTAGAAAAAAAAAATGGGTAGAAATTGTAAATTTACACTTGATGGAAGAAGGGGGAAAAAGTACCTTCTAACATTTGGAGTTAGTCAAAAGTGGGGTTACCTTGGAAGACAGTGGATTGGTTCTAACTACAGAGCTTCAAGGAAAGATTAGAAAATCACAAATCGGGGCGGCCAGGTAGCACAGCGAGTAAGAGCACCAGCTCCAGTGTTGAGAAGACAAGGAGATCGAATCCTGGGCTCAGACACTTAGCACCCACCCAGAAACACCTGGCCGTGTAACCTTGAGCAAGTTACTTAACCCCAATTGCTTTAAGAAAAAAAAAAAAAAGAAAATCACAAATCAGGTATGTTGTAGAACTGATTCTTAATTAGGTGCATGTTAGACTAGATGGTCTCAGAAATTCCTTCCAATTGAAAGATTATGTGAATTCTAGCCAATTAACCTTAACTAATTAACTTAATTTTTTTCACAATGTAAAGTGGCTATCAACCTCTTCCTAATTCCATTAACTTGTAAAGTAACATCCCCAGCATCTAATTCTAAAGGTCCTGATTCTCCTCAGCTAATTCTTGGGGTTTCCAGCTCTATTTAAAATTGTCACTGTTGTGATTTTTTTAATCTGTGAAAATATCGCTTGACCTAAATACTTTCTAAATTTCCTTCTACCCTGGGCATTCATTCAGTATGAGTAACCTGACAGGTCGACTATAGTATTGAGAAATATATAAGAAGGAATTAATTGGCCCTATACAGTTAGATAACGTGGTAATTCAGATCATCATTATGACTTACCCAAAGGTTGAGACATTTGGTATGGTGGAAAAGAGGGAGAAAGGGTGATGTGCTGTATTATATGTGAACTTTACTAATACATAATTATTTTAAAAACAAACCAATCTTCCAAAATATTTTTGCCAGCTATACTTTCTCCACTGGTCATTCCTTTACATATTTATTTACCCAGATCATAACAAGGGCAGTAAAGGTTCAAACAAAATGATATACATACAAGGGATTATCCATACTAAAGGAAAAAAATGAGATATTTGATCCAAAATAAAATTAATGCTCACCCAATACCTCTCTTGAAATCTCTATCAATGTGGCAGTGAAAGACAATCTCCCACATTACCAGAATGATTGGGAAATTGAGCATTTTGATCAAGAATATTTCAGCTAACTGAGAATTGCCATCAGAGTATGGGACTGGGTGATAGTATATTTATACAGATTAACAGCTGATTAAGCACTTGTACACAAAGAGTGCTGATTAATCAGTGTCAAACTGGAGATAAGCTTCTAGTTGCTCTGGCTTTAGTCTGATACTTAAATCAGTAAGTTCAATTCAACAAATATTTTTAAATGTTTACTATACACAATGTATGCATTTGGGATACAAGATATGGAATATGATTAAAAAGGAGAAATATTTATCAAATTAAGGGATGGCACAAAACAGGGAGGAGGAGAATATTAAATTGACAAAATCAGGAATCAAAATGTTGGCAGACTAGAACAATGGGCCATAACTTATAACATAAAGCTTCATATGGAAAAATACAGCCCTGGACTTTGGTTTTAATAAATCAATGGCATAATGTACAAGATGAGGGAAACCTGATTTTAAAGCAATTCACATGAAAAATATACATAAACTTAAAGGTTTTGACTGAAAGCTCAATGAGAAGCAACATGTGAATGCCAAAAATAGCAAAAGTAGTCTTAGTCAGCATTACTAGAAGTACAGTTTCCAAAACAAAGGCAGTGTTAATTCCAATTTAGTTTAACAAATTATAAGTCTCTGATGTGCAAAGCATTAATGTTACATACTGATGACAGAACAATTAAAAACACGGTTCCAACCCTTAAAGAGAATACAATCTATTAGCAGAGGTATCACATATATACAAATAAGTATAAGACAATGTACAACGTGAAAGAGAATTAGAATCATACAAAGTGTTCTAGGAAGGTCAAATGACAGAAGATTCTGTGGCAAACACTGCCTTAATAACTTCCAGAATCCACTACCCTCACAGTAACAAATAATTCACCACATATATAGTTATTAAAATTGCAGCAAGAAGAAAACTTGATGGGAAAAAACTTCCAAACAATGTAAGGTACTCTGATCTGAAATATAGATAACGTTGAGCATGTAGCCAAATTAACATTCCATTCCATCACTCTCTCATTCTGAACACTATCCACAATTACCAATTACTCCTGTCTTCCTTTAGGGTTTTGGTTAAGATGGAGTTCAACACTATTTCCACAGTAGTAATCCAGTAAGTAATTCTGTCTGGGCCTCTACCGATACCTAAACAAGGGACCTAACACATTCAGCCACCCCAAGGAAAAGGTGAACAACTGTATAGGAGGAAGAGATCAGATAACATGTAGTCGATCCAAAAGATGAAGTGGAAAAGAGTCAGCTGGAACCAACTGCTATAGTTTCTACCTGATCAGAAACCAAATAAATATTACAGCTCTCCAGTCCTCAATATGAGAGCTCTTAAATCAGAAAGCCCTACCACCAGTGGCAGAGGACAAAAGGGAATCAAAAGGCATTAGTTGAAATGACAGAAAGAGAAATTTTTTTTCAAAGTAACTACAAAATACATAAAATCACTCTGAGTTAATCTACAAAAGTGCACTCGACATATACTTACATAAACTTATACAAGGACTCTTTAGAGAAATAAAGGAAGACAAATAATTGCAGTCACTGTTCACAGATTTAAACAATGTAACAAAAATTATAATAAATTAACTTAAAAATTTAGAGCTATATTGATCATAATCATATGTCATTCCATCTTTCCCTAGGCTTTATAATCCCTAGACCTATTCTTTAGCTTCACCATGACCTCCAGTCCTTAGTTATTCTCAGGATATCACTAATACGTAGGTTATATTATTCTCCATTTTGGTAAACTGGTTATATGCAACATCAATAGTATCAAACTCAAATAGAAATTTGGGTCACTAAACTGGGCAAGCAGCAACATATTGACTCCAAAAACCATATATTAACATTATCTATCTTCTATTGCATATTTTTTATTTAATATTTCCCAATTACATTTTAATCTGGTTGAGGCCACATTTAGGAGTATCATGGTCCTGGAAACCCTGGGTTGGACACCTCTACTCTACAGTATCCCACAAAGGGTCCATTATTCCCTTTTCCTTTTGCTGAAGTGTTACTCCCACCATATACCACCTTTGTTCCTGTTCACAAGGTGCCAAATGGAGATGGAAAAATATTTTTTTTCATTTGTTTTACATAATCTCAAGTAAGTTCTCATTGAAGGCAATGTTTTATAACTCCCTAATCAAGTCCACTCACCACAACAGCTATTCCAGACCTTTTCATCCTTCCTTAATATCACCATTTCATCCCCTCCCCTATCCTCTCAGTTGAAGATCTCCAATTTCAACAAAAAAAATTAGGGCTATTCTCCAGTAGTTTCCTCTTCTAGTTTCCCCTCATCTCAAAAATAGCTGTTATCCCCTACATCTTCAAATTTGTCTCATGTTTGTCTCCTGTTGCCAACACAAACAACCTTCTCATGAACCCTTGATCCCATTCCATCCCATCATCTTCAGAAGATTATACCCCTTATCATTCCTACTCTCTCATTAGCCTTTAATCTCTCCCTGCCTAATGGCTATTTGTTTCTCAGCTGCCTATAACACACCAATGTCTCCCCTATTCTTAAAAATAAAACCTCAATTTATCCAATCAGTCCCAGCCCCATCAGTCATGGTCTTTATCTTGCATTCCTTTCTCAACTAAATTTCTTGAGAAAACCATCAGAAAAGTTCCTTATTTACATAATGAATCAATACAGTCACATGTTTGCTGTACACCAGAAATAGCATCATTCTATTCCTTTGGTGAGAACAAATGACACAAAGACTATACAGTTGGCCTTTTGGTATCAAAGATAGCTGGCCTGAGATAAGTAGAGAAGTTGTTTACACTACAGAATTAAATGTACTTTATTTTGTGTCTAATTATTGAACTCTCTCCCTATATAATTCTTTGGGTAACCTACTATGCAGTGCAGAAAAAGGATAAACAACCTTTTTTTTTTTTACAGCTTTCTCAAGTAAAATTCACCATGTTCATCTATTTTTTTCACCCCAAATACGAAGATTAATTCTCAGTTCTTACTTCAACAGAGTGGCTGTAAAAATTTTGTTGGTCTTTAAAAGTGCTGTCTTCATTGCTTTGTTTGATAAATCTCCATTTGAAGTTTGCAGGACAAAACACTAAAATTCTGAAAAAGAAGAATTAATTTATGGCGTTCCTCTTCCATCTGGTTCAAGTCTTATTTCTGAATTATGACTTGAAGGTTTCTGTAGAGCTGTCAGGCTTCAAGCCTAAAAAAACAGACTTAGCAACTTTTTAATGCTAACAACAGGTCTCAAGCATTTTTCTCTCATCTGGGAGGATTCATTCAGGTATTAAAGGTTGCCAAATGGGATTTACTGGGCCTAACAAGAAAAGATTCACTTTTCAAGTTTATGTCCTATTGTCTAATGTCTGTCATTTGTACATAAATATGCAGGAGTTTGTCCAAACTTTGAGGCTTTACATTCCAGAATCTGTGCTGCTGCTACAAAAGAAAAAGCCTGATAATTTGACACACATGGATATATCAAAAAATCATAGCAAGTTCTATTAGAAAAAGTATTTGTCTTAGAAACTTGAGATGGCTTGGAATTTTGGTTTTGTGTTGCTTATAAATAAGTAATTTCACCTAATCTCAGTTCCCTCATTTATAAAATGGAAATAATAATATTTGTGCTTCCTACATCACAGGGCTAGTGTTTTATAAATTTTAAAAGTACTATATGAGAGATGCTATAAAAAGGATTTGTCTAGCCTCTCCAAGCACTACAGATATAATCCCCCTCCCTTTTTTTTGGTGTCTTGCACATATGTGTGAATAATTCCACCTTATTTCATCTGGTTAATTGGTTTGTCTCTGAAGTGTCTGTGTAGATTTATCCTTCTCAATGTAGTGCCTACTCTTAATTCCATAATTAAGCACTCTTAAAGTCCTCAAAGGAAGACTGACTATTCCTTCCCACAGGATTCTAGGGGTTTTCATAGTGTTATCCATAAATTCCCATCAGCACACTTCTCACTGATAAGTCTGAGCTAGTGAACTTATTAATTTTTACAAAAGATATTAAGCAGATATAGTAAGAATAGTTGATAGAAAACAGTCCATCCAAACCTGAGGTATATTCTCCCATAAAAATAGACAACATCTGAAAGGAAAGTGGAATCAGACTTAAAATACAAGGGTATGTGCTTAGAGAACATATTTGACAAGTTCTTTTCTCCCTTCATGGAGCCCTCCTTCAGTTCTTCTTAAGTCTAATTCCTTGCTGGGCTCTGAGGATCAGTGACTCTCTAGAATCTTCTCAGTAATGAAGGGTCACAATCTCACTGTCCTCAAAATGTCTTTCACCAGCCATCTGCAGATGTTTCTGCTGTTGTAGGCCGCTGCTACTGCTCCCAGTTACAAGGGGACCCTATGAACATACTTCTCCAAACTTACAAGGTCACTGCCTGGCCCTAGCCATCTCCAGTTTGCTGCTCAGTCAGTGAGGAAGACACAAAAGGGAGGTATCCCTATCCCAGACACAGACTTGCAAAGGCAAAATATGTTTTCAAAGCTACCAAGTAACCAGCCAGGTGACTGAACAACTACTCTTCCCTCAGAAGGCAACTCAACGTAGTCCTCTCTCTTCAAAGCCAAGAAGCAGAGAGCAATGAGTGGGTCGTCTCTTTAAATGTACACTCAGTTCTAGCTCAATAACCTCAAAAATCATAAGGTTTTCCGACTTTGCAGCTGATTACAAGATTTTTATCATCACAAAGTACAAACCCCTGCACATGGTGTCTTTGACTGAAAAAAGCAAATTGGCATGTTAATTGACTTAGAAAATCCCAGAGAACTGACACTGAAAAAAAAAACCAGCACATTTGCCTGGCTTACAGCAGGCACTATATAAATATTAGCTATTATTATTATATAAGTACTTTGAATTAGTTATTTCTAGTTATTGGTAATTTTTATAATTCAATGGATTCATTAACTCATCAATGTAGGCTTTTCTTACTTCTGTATACAAGTCACAACCTAAGTACACTTTCTCACCCTTCAATATTTTTGTCCATGTCCTTAATAGATTCCTCTGTAAAAAATCTCTCTACTGGAGATATTCCCTTAGCTTTTCTAATATTACAGATATGTCATACAATATTCAAGGCTCTCCATCTATTATTTTTCATTATTAATGAAGAACTATTTTTTTAACCTTTCTTTTTCTCCCCAGTGCCCCACACAGTATCTGGCATACAGTAAGCACTGATCTTTGAATGACTGACAAAGCTGTATTACAACCTGTCCCCCCTACCTAAAATGCACTGCCACCTCAGCCCTGTTAGAACCCTAGCTTCCTTCAAGAAATAGCTCAGGTGCCACCTCCTGACCTTCCCAATTGTCAACGCTCTCTCTTAATCCTCAATTATACTGTATTTACATGTTGTAATTCCAAGGGAAAATATATACCTTGAGGGCAAGGTTGTTTCATTCTGTCTTTATATCCAGGCACCAAGCATGGTACCCAGAAAGGAAGAGTAGTTAATAAATTTTTGCTGAACTTTAATTTAACTTAAACAGTCTACTTCCTTTTCCGATTATACATTTTTTGGAAGATAACAGAAGAATCAAAACTATGGGTGACCCAAAAAGCAATAGAAAGGATGGGTGTAAATAGCCTACAGCATACTACTTATAATAGTGTGGCACACAAAATACCTTAAAAGATAATCAGGTGATATATGACCAAAGAGGTGGACCAGCTACAACAAGCACTTATTTATATTTTAAGAAAACAAAACACTAAAAATCACAGGCATGGAAAGGATTTTCTTTAATGTAATCAAGTATATAAAACTCAACCAAAAGTCAGTATTATTGGAAATGATGAACTATTGGAAATTTTTCTAGTAAGTCCAGGGGAAAAGCAAAAGTTCTGCTACTCCATGCTATTTGTTGACATCTTTCTAAAAATATTAAGTATGGTAACATAACAAGAAAACAAAATCAAAGGTATAAACACAGAGAAAGAGAAGATAAAATTGTCATGTTAATTGACTTAGAAAATCCCAGAGAACTGACACTGAAAAAAAAAAACAGCTTCAGCAAAGTAGCAGAATAGAACATAAATCCACAAAAACCATTAGCATTTTCTATAAAGTACCACCAAAAAGTGGAAAAGCAGGAGATACTAAAAAGATTAAGTTCATTTGAAATCATTACAAAATGCATAAAATATCTCTGAGTTAACCCACAGGGATACCAATTGAGGTTATTATGAAGAAAACTTGAAAGCACTCAAATAAAGGAAGATATAAATCATCGAAGAGAAGTTCATTGTTAATGGTTCGGTTGTAGCAAAATAACAAAAATGATAACTACTAAAATTAATGTACAGATTAGTGCTATACCAGCAAGCAGGTATTAGAGAACTTTAGAGAACTAAGCCTCCCCCCCAAAAAAATAATCTAGAACCTCAAGAGAAAGAATGAAAATAAAAAAGGAATGAAGGAAATATAGCATTATAAGATTTCAATCTTTATTTCAAAACATCAGTCCTCAAACTATTTGGTATTGCTTAAAGAAGAAAAATATAGAACAGTAGAATAGACTAAATAAGCAACATTCAGAAGCAAATGAATTTAATAGTACAGTGTTCATTAAACCCAATTACCACAAGCTACTAAAGGAAAAACATTCTAGTCCAGGGGTGGGGAATCTGTGGCCTTGAGGCCACATGTGGTCCTTTAGGTCTTCAAGTGCAGCTCTTTGACTAAATCCAAACTTCATAGAGCAAAACCCTTAATAAAAGGATTTTTTCTGTAAAACTTGAACACAGTCAAAAGGGCACATCCAAGGATCTAGAAGCCCACATGTGGCTTTGAAGCTGCAGGTTCCCCATCCCTGGTCTGGTCTAAAGGAACTATTGCAAAAACTAGAAGACATTTTTGCAGAAATTGAATTTAAACTAGCCATCTTAGTCAAGTTCCATGTTAATGTGTAACCTAAATGCAAAGAGTTCATTTTTTTTAGTAAAGGAGAATACAAAGAAGCACCTTTCACATTTCACAATTATCATTAGTGGGAGAATTCTTTCTTAATAAAAAATAGACAATTTAAATTATATAAAACTTGAAAGCATTTGCATGACCAACATTAAAGAAATCAGCATGATAAGAGAAATCTATCAAGAAGGTAAAAAATCTTTGTATTAAATTCTCTGCTAAGGGTCTGATATTAAAAACATATAGGGAATTGTTACAAACCTATAATGCAAAGAGTCATTCCCAAAAAAACAGTGGTCAAAGGATATGAACAATTTTCCAAAGAAATATAAATTATCAACAACTTATGAAAAAAGTATCCAAATCACTAATAATGACAAAAATGTACATTTAAACCACTCCAAATAGAAAGAGTCAATGTTAGGGCTATGAGAAGATGAAAATGCTGGCACGCTATTGGGAGATCTGTGAGTCAATCTAATCTTTCTAGAAATCGATTTAGAATTATGTAAGTAAAGTTACTCAACTGTTCACACCCTTTGATACAGTATACCAGGCATACCTAGGGCATGCTGAAGCCAGTTCATAACTGCTTTGAGTCAACAGTTAAAACTTCAGGGTGAGCATTTATATCTCACAATTCTGCAAACACTGCCAATCAGGGTTTAATTTATTATTTTGCTCTTTATCCAGACTTAAAGTAATGTAGAAAATATGAGTAATGTAGATTAGCCTTAAAAGTGTGTCCTGCATTTTCAGAGAGTTGGTTGTTGAGTATTTACCAGCACATCTTGGCATATACACCAAGGAAATTCATGATATAAAAAAGGTCCTAATCCTTTATATAAATAAATAAATAAAAAAAAGTCATCCGTGGAAATAAGTTGTAGCCCCACACATCTCTCTACTGTATTTTGGGGCACCTGCAATTTTGATTTCACAGATCATTACGTTCCAAAGATCAGTCTTTTGTATTAGCAACTTGGCAAATATTAAGGCACTAATATATGTACACACTTTTCAAAGCACATTCAACAGGTATTAAAATCATCTTTTCAGTGTCAGAAGATTTTATTGCCATTTATAAAGGGCTAACAAGTTTTATAACCCTTAATGATAAGACTATATTTAGTGTGGTCTCAATATTAATTGGCCAATCAGTTTCAACTTATATCTGAAAGGTTATGAAATTATCATCTCCACTAACTGAGATGGTAAAACTCCTCACTAAAGGTATGAAGGAAACCCTAGGTTGTTGAAGAGAGAATTCAAACATAACACAAACTCTAAGAGATCCTACTGCATTAGACAGAGTTTTACTATGGGCTTTGTCCATCTTTGTTTGTTACTCAAGTATCAACCTAGCTATATCTGAAGATATTAATCACCAACCTTGCCAAAGGTCAATTGGTTTTTCTCCAAAACTCCCAAAGACCATCTACTAATTTTTAAAGAGGTCTACAATTTATATTGGTGGGAGAAAGGTCTATACTTATGAAAAACAGATCTATGAAGTCTTGAGAAATATTTTAAAGAAATTGTAAATTTCCTACACTGTTTTCAAGTGAACACAATTTTAATTTTTACATTCCTTCCTTTCCTTTTGTGGATAGTGTTGGATTACTTCTAATTCTCTCTTTTTGTTTTGCTCACCCCTATCCCCCACCCTCACAGTGCATTTGCAAGAATCCTATTACAAAGAAAAATTGGTGTTGTAGTAGTGGGCTTTCCAGCCACTCCACTAGTAGAAGCTCGGGCTCGTTTTTGTATGTCATCTTCACATACTCGGGAAATGCTAGATACGGTAAGTTCTCAAGAAGTGTTTTACTGGATTCTTTGTGGTCCTGTGGCCCAGAAAGTTCTGTCATTTTAGTTCTCAAAGATATTAAATTCTTTAACATTTGGAGGTTCCTAGGTCTCTGGTGGGTGACTTGAAGAAAATACAAATTAAAATAGTAAACAAAAACTAAGTAACAACAAGATGCCCAACCATTTAATAAATTCAGTAAACTGCAGGGGTGGGTCTTTTCATTCACATCCCCCCACCCCCGCAATAAGGGCCTTATCACCTCTTACCCAGACCAATATAACAGCTCCTTAATTTGTCTGCTTCTGATTTTTCCCCTCTCCAGTCCATCATCCACACTATTACTAAACTAATATTCCTAAAGCACAGGTCTTACCACACCAATCTCCCACTCAAAACAGATAATGCCATTTAAATACCTTCATAATCTAGCACTAACCTATCTTTCCAGATTTCTTTCACATTATTCTCCTTCATTCCCTCTATGCTTCAGTCAAACTGGCCTAACTTGCTATTTTCCAGTACAACAAATTCTGTCTCTCAAGTCATGTCCTCACTTCTGCCTCTTTGAATACCTTGAACTTTTTAAGGCTCATTTCAAAAACCACCTCTTACAGTAAGTCTTTTCAATGACCACAATTGTTAGTATCCTCAATATACTCACACAAATAGAAAAAAATGAAATTACATCGCATTTAGTTTGTATGTATTTAGTATTGACTTAACTAGGTACATGTATATTTGTGTCTTTATATTCCAAATGCCTAGTACAGTGCCTTGCGCATAGCAGCAACTTAATAAATTCTTGTTGAATTGAATTATATTGGAATTTAAAATTTATGTAATTCCCTGGCCAAAACACACACACACACACACACACACACACACACACACACACACTCCTTAAATGCAATGCCAGTTCTGCATTTTATTTACTATAAAATGAATAGCACAGTGCCTGACACATAGAAGCTTCTTAAAATATTCTTGTTAACTGGCTGTCAAATCTTGAGATTATCACAAGATAGCTTTTATTACTTTAAAGAGAAACAAGGACACCTGAGGCATCTAGTCTATCCCTTTTCCTTCAGCTAAGACCACATATAAAACTCTGTCATTTGTAAAGGTCTCTTAAAAGGAGATTCCATGAATAGGATCCACCCAGTCATGGTCTCCCCCACTCCATTCTAACATTTAATAACTCTTATTATTTATGATTTTATATTTAGCCTAGACTAAATCCTTCCTGAAATAGCTTAGATCCATTTCTGTTTATATACTTTTCTCACAAAAACCCTGAGATAGGTAGTAGTGCAAATATTGATATCCCTACTTTTCAGATTCATTTAAATTCAACAAGCACTTATTAAGTCTCTACTGCATACAAAGTAACTGTACTAAACACTAGAGATACCCCTCCCCTCCTAAAAAAAAACACAGTCCCCACCCTCAAGAAACTTGCCCTTTAATGGGAAAATGTAAGATGTAAAGGGAAAGTAAACAAAGATAATTTGAGGATGGAAAGCACTAAGAACAAATTACAGTGTTAATGTCACCTCTATAGTTATATCACACTTTGGACTTTTCAAAGCACTTTCCCAGCTTTTATGAAGTAGCAAAGATAGGCATCATTTTTTTTTTTTTAGGACGGCCATGGCCTAGGTTAGAACTTTTTTTTTTCATTTTTCAAATGCTTTATTAACTTCTGATTTACATCATTCATTTCTGCCAGATTTTGAGTTAAATTTTTCTCCCCATTTTTCCCCTACCCACCGCCCCAAAATAGCAGTCCCACAGGATATCCACTCCTCCAATCTGCTCCCTCCCATATTTTCTCCCATACCCCTTTCAAGTTTTCCAGTGAATCTCTATGCCCCAGTGCCTGTATATCTTATTTCCCGATTACATGTAAAATAGTATTAATAATGGTGTATATATATATTTAAATATTTTATTTTAAAACTTTGAATTCCAGATTCATTCCCTTCCTCCCTTGTCACCCACCCTTCCTTGGAAGATAAGCAGTTCAGTATAGATTGTACATGTGTGGCTAATGCAAAACAATAACACAGTAAATATATTGTAAAAGACTGACTATATTTCCCTCCCTCCTATCCCACCTCCCACTTGTTCTATTCTTTACTTTGATACCATCCCTTTTCAAAAGTGGGTGCTTCTAACTTCTCTCCCCCCCCCGCCCCCCCCCTCATCCCCTTCCCCCCTACTCTTCTAGAGGGTGAGATACCCTATTTAGTGTGTATTTCATTCCCTCCTCAAGTCAAATTCAATGGGAATAAGCTTGACCCATTTCCTTTTGCCTTCCTATTCTTCCCCTCCATTGTAACCATTTTCCCTTGCCTCTTCTATATGAGATAGTTTACCTCATTCTGTCTCTCCCCATCTCCTCTCATTATATTCCTCTCTCATCTCTTAATTTCACCTTTTAAGTATCATCACTTCCTGTTAAATTGGTCCTGTGCCCTCTATCCATGTATACCTGTAAACATGTATACACATATTCACATATGTATTCATATGCCCATATACCCACATATATAGACATATATATACATATATATATATATATATATTTCTATTCCCTTCAACTATTTTCATACTGAGAAAAGTTTCATCAGTTACATTTATTGTTTTTCCATGTTGGAATGTTAATAGTTCAACTTTGATAAGTTCCTTATGATTTCTTTCCCCTGTTTACCTTCTCATGCATCTCTTGCTTCTTGTATCTGAATGTCAAATTTTCTATTCAACTCTGGTTTTTTCAGCAAGAATGCTTGAAAGTTCTCTGTTCCACTGAATGACCATATTTTCTCCTGAAACATGATACTCAGTTTTGCTGGGTAGGTGACTCCTGGTTTTAATCCCAGCTCCTTTGACCTACGGAATATCATGTTCCAAGCTCTTCGATCCCTCAGTATAGAAGCTGCCAGATCCTGGGTTATCCTGATTGTGTTTCCACAATATTCAAATTGTATCTTCCTGGCTGCTTATAATATTCTCTCCTTAATCTGGGAATTCCAGAACCTGGTTATAATATTCCTAGGAGTTTTCTTTTTGGGATCTTTTTTAGGAGGTGATTGGTGGATTCTTTCAACCTCTATTTTGCCCTCTGGTTCTAAAATATCAAGGCAGTTTTCTTTGAGAACCTCCTGGAGGATGATTTCTAGGTTCTTACTTTGATCATGGCTTTCAGGTAGTCCGATAATTTTTAAATTATCTCTCCTGGGTCTATTTTCCAGGTCAGTGGTTTTTCCCATGAGATATTTCACATTGCCTTCTACTCTTTCATTTGTTTGGATCTGTTTAACAGCATCTTGTTTTCTCATAAAGCCATTAGCTTCCATTTGTTCCAATCTAATTCTGAAGCAATGATTCTCCTCAGTGAGCTTTTGAGATTCTTTTTCCATCTGGCGAATTCGGCTTTTTAAGGCATTCTTCTCCTCATTGCCTTTTTGAGCCTCTTTTGCCATTTGAGTTAGTCTATTTTTTAAGGTGGTATTTTCCTCCGTCAGGTTGTTGACTCTCATTTCGTAATTTTCTTGCACTGTTCTCATTTCTCTTCCCAATTTTTCCTCCATTTCTCTTATCTGCTTCTTAAGGTCCTCTATGGCCTGTAACCAGCTCGTATTTTCCTTTTAAGCTTTTGGTGCAGGAGTTCTGATTTCACTGTCTTCCTCCTGTTCCATGCTTTGCTCCTTTTTGTCCCCAAAATAGGAGTCTAATGTTGGAATCTTCTGTCTGCTTTGTTTCCTTTGCCTGGTCATGTCACCCCTCAGTCACTTGACCCCTGGGCTTTTTGCCACAGTAGGACTCTGCCACCAGACAGGGGAGCTTTCGTCCTAAACGCTGGAGTTTTCTCAGCTGCCGGAGATATTTGATGGGTGCCCTCTCTGAGGTCTCCACACACTCTGGCAAGCTGGAAAACACCCCAGAACCTCCACCCTAGACTGCAATTCAGATCCAAGCAGGTTAAAGCAAGAGCAATTACCCTTCAGACTGGTACTTGGTCCCCCTACACTCTGCAGGCCAGGAGCTGAAGCTTCCACATGGGGCTGGCTGGCTGTGCAGGCAGCTCAGTGGCTTCTCGCCCCAAGGGCAAAAGCCATGCACTCCCACTTACTGGTCCCAAAGTTCAGACTGCACTCACCTCTCACTTTGTCCTTCGCATCTATGTGTTGATAAATCTGGAAATGGCCACAGCTGCTGCTGATTTGGAATCCCATCAGGCCCGCCCTAGGGCTAAAGCCTTGGCTTGGGGCTGGGCTCGGCTCCCAGAGCACTGAGCTGGCCGATTCCTGCAGGCCTGCCATGCTTTGCTTAGTGGGAGGTTAGCTTCTCTGTGTCGTTTTGTGGGTTCTGCAGCTCCATAGTTTGTTTAGGGTCCCTTTCACATGGATTGGGGAAGGTAGAAGCCAGAGCAGCGAAGGTCCTGCTTCTACTCTGCCATTTTGACTCCGCCCCCCCCCCCCATATCTCAAAGATATGCATCATTAACAGATGAGAAAACCAGGACCCAGAGAAAACATATTTTTCAGATGAAAAGACTTCAATATATATGAAACACCAAATAAATGCCACATAAATTTGTCTCTAGTGATAACAGTGGATCAGAGTAGGCGCTCCCACTCTTAATGCCTTTGCAGAACTATAGAGTCCTAAAGAGAAAACCAAGAGACAACCTGATTCATCAACAACCAATTAAGAGGCTAGTAGTTTGAAAATTATCTCTCATGTGGAAGAACCTTAACATTTCTAAAAATCATTTAATATTTGTGATCATAATCTACCTCATCATAAAGCAGGATACCTTACTTGTTTGTGTAGAGAATGGGAAGAACACTATACAATTGAAGGAGGGCAAATATTGTCCAGTTTTTTTTTTAAAGCAATTGGGGTTAAGTACCTTACTCAAAGTTACACGGCCAGTTATTTCTGGGTGTGGTGCTGAGTATCTGAGCCCGAATTTGATCCAGGTCATCCCGACACTGGAGCCGGTGCTCTTACTCGCTGTGCTACCTGGCCGCCCCAAGAAATACTGCAGTGGTTTGCCATTTCTTTGTCTACGTACTAATTTTTACATATGAAGACCTGACACAAAAAGGGCTAAGTGATTTGCTCAGGTTAACACAGGTGGAAAGTGTCTAAGTCCAGATTTGAACTCAGGAAGATGAGTCTTCATGACTTCAGGCCCAGCACTCTATCCACTGTACCACCTAGCAGCCCTGTCCAATTTTTTTAAAGAGAAGAAAATGAAGTATGCAAACTAGAGCAAGTGAGTTTGACTTCAATTCCATTACTCCCCCCTGTACCACACCACCCAGATTTAGAAGCGCGACAAATCAATTAATCACTTCTAGTTGGTAGGTGAAGAGAAGGGAGAGGAGGGTCAAGGAAAGGATTCCTGGAAGGAGACATATGAGATGAGTTTTGAAGGATAAGTAGGATTCTGAAGATGTGAAGGGATCAAATCAACAATTCAAAAGTTAATAGGGGTTAGGGTTCAGAAAAACAATTACAAAATCTTACTCTTTTTGTTTAAAATGGATTACCATAAAACAATACTGTAGTTATATCTAATGTGGTCTTTACTATTTACATGGTCTCCTCAGGGGAGAAGAGCCTAAATCAATGTCATGATGACTTAAAGGATATATTCTAATATTTTCGTTGCAGGTCTTAAAAGAGATTGATGAAATAGGTAATATTCTGAGACTGAAATACTCACGGCACAAAAAGTCAGCTTGCCCTGAACTACTGGATGAAACAAACTTTGAACTTGAAGATTAAGTTTCCAAGCTGAAAGAGAACAGACTTTGCCAAAAAAAAAAAAAAGACCTCCCTCCTTGACCCAAAAGGAAAATAAATGTATTTCTTCTCTTTCTTAGAACAGTTTTTGTTTTCGGAGTAGCCAACTCAATTGAGGAAAGCACTGCTGTTGAAGTTTTACTGTCTCCAACTTGTGCCTATAGAGGTTGAAGTATGGTTCCAGATTTAAGTTTCTCCTCACCTAAGGCTTCCCAAAGAAAAACATGCTCTTAGTGTATTTTTGATGGCAAAGAGCCTGGATCTCATTTGCTACTGTGCAGCCTCCTTGGTTCAGTGCCTTTCAGGGCAATGGGGAAAAGAGTTTTAAAATTTTAATTTAGCAAGTTTTATTGTGCTTTAGTTAAAGCATAATTCATCTGAAGACTTGTGGGATGTTTTTATTTGTACCAACTCTAAAAGCACCCATCATAATTTTGAAATGTTTCAGAAAGGAAAAGAGATATGAATTTCTATTTGCCATATTTTGAATTTTTCAAAAGAC
This sequence comes from Petaurus breviceps papuanus, assembly GCF_028583685.1. NCBI lineage: Eukaryota > Metazoa > Chordata > Mammalia > Diprotodontia > Petauridae > Petaurus > Petaurus breviceps. The sequence continues at coordinate 4,688,201 of NW_027187378.1, forward strand.
AGGTGCTGAGAGAAAATTAATGCTATGAGGGAGTAAGTAGAGCTGGTGAACAAGTACTAAAGAAAGTCTTTGAAGAAAAACATTCTTTTCCTTTCCTCATATTGGTCCTACATGGTTTATTCCAATTTTCTAACTTTTCCTTTTGAGGGCATGAGCCAAATTTAGGTGTGGACGTGAGTGTAGTTAAAAATAAAGACTTTTCCTTCTAGGATGGCTGACTCTATAACTTATAGTAACCTAAATATTGGTAGTACCACTCAAAGTTTCTATTTAGCATGTATACTATAAATCTTGTGAATGAAGTCATTCTAATATCTCTTTTTTTAACTTTAGAAAAAATGCTGAGTCAATTCATGTTCTTTGGCCACTATCACAAGACTACTCTTTTTAAAAAATCTTTTCAATTCAAAATATTTAAAATTAACTTATAATGCACTTTATCAAGCCTGTGACACCCAGAGCCAAATCTATCAAGGAATCTTGTCACCTAGTACATGTATAGCATCTTGACTGAGATAAAAGTTGAATTTTGAACTCAGAGAGCTCTTTTTTATATGTGAAACACAACTGACTATAGCTAAAGTATTTGAGCTTGTGGCCCAATGATTATGAAGAGAGGCTGGTCAATGACCTATGTTAAGTGTATCTGATTGACATGCAGAGATCTGCTGGGAAAACTTTAGCTGTAAGATAAACATTCAGCTGGCATTCAAGCAGAGTTGGAAAGGACAAATAGAGTGATCTTTTAGAAAAGCTTCCCTAATTGTAAGAATGAGCTACATAACATTTCACTCTATCAAATGACTTTATAAACAAATCAGATCAAGGATGTTTGGTTTTCTGTTGTACAGATGCACCCACATTTTCACGTTCTTTATTCCACAGTTGTAACACAACCCATGCTTACAATGCTAGATTTAATGAAAGGTGGGAGTTGAAGGACTAGATACCTGAGTCCCTGAAAAAGGTAGGGATTAAAGACCCAGACAACAAGGTGCCTAGTAAATGTGGGAGTTGAGGGGCTAGACAATTCAGTAATTAATGGTCATTGCTTATTAAAGGAAGTTTTTGTTATTGGGAAATAAATAAAATCTTTAATTATATTGGTTTAAAAGTGGATTACTATATAGTACTAATGGATATATAAAGGTTGTGTTTTATTGTGGGGAAGAGGGCAGTGCTGAAAATTCGGTAACATCACCATACTGTTGTTTTTGGTTTTGGTTTTCATAACTAATTAAGATTATAGTTAAGATACTGAAGCAGTAGGCTTTTGTGCATGAAAGCAAGTTTGCTGCATAAATGTACAAATGAAAATTCTTTTATTACTAGACAGGTCCATTTCAATGGAATTATTCCTAGTAAAGAGTCCAAAAGAGATGGGTCTTTGGTTCTATAAGGGAAACTTTTGGGAGTGGGGGGTGGGGAGGAGATAGGTTTTCATCTTTAATTCTGGATCTGTGCCTGCACTCCAAACCTATACAATGAGTTTTTAATTCATGATGAATGCTTTTGGACTCAGTCATATGCATACTCACCCAAGTGACTTATTTTCACTAAGGAACCAAAGCTGTATTTTTTTGTTGGAAACTGATGACTTTTCCCCCTATGGGGGAGGGTGCTTCTTCTTCATCAGAGTCCAAGGGATTGGGGAGGGGGGCAATTTATTATACTCCTGTACTCAAGACAAAAGATGTCTCTTTTTAGGAGGCTCTCTGTCCTACATATGCTTAATGAGAAAACACCTAAGTCAAATGGAGTACTCTCTGAACACTTAAAAGGAAATGTAACAGAGAGCATGTTTTTAAAGGACTAGTAATATAATGATAAAGATGATTTGAATACAGAACTGAATTTTTAATTTTGATAAGAATAAAAAATCAGTGTCTGGCATCTAGTACCTTGCTGTTAATTCCAAAATTTTCAAAGATTTAATAAAGGACTCACAATAGAACTAAATAAAAAGGTCTTTCTTTGGCTGAGTCTACAAGGCAAGCGTATTCCCACAATGCTATCTTTTCTGGCCTTTCTATTATATTCTTGCACCTTTCCTCTGATGCTGAATTTTGTGCAAATTCCCAACTGTCTCAGCCTACTGCAGCTCAGAACTCCTAAGTTCAAAAGATCTTCCAAGCCTCAGTCTTCCCAGTAGCTGGGATTTCAGGTGTTCCCCACCATACCCTACTACATATTAAATCCTATTTATCTTAACAAATAACTTTGTATCTTACAGTCACAGTTTCGAAATATCTTCCAGTGTTCTCTACTTTTGGTTAATATTTCAATTGTCACCTACTTCATTTCCCTTTTTAAGAGAGGGTTTGGTCTCATAGACTAATATTATACATATAATGAAATTCCTGAGACATAGGCCCATTTCACCTATTGAAATTGAAGATATTTACATGGGTTAAATGAAGCACATTAGTCTACTACTACACAGGGAAGCCTCTTTTCCTCAACTGCAAGATATTTTGTCTCAATTATTGTGCTGTCTTTTGGATGCTCCATGACATAAAGGATGGCACCCTACAACATTCTAGAGCATTAGACTTAGAAGTTAAGAAGACTGGAGTCTGAAACCTGTCTCAGACATATGTGACCCTAAACAATTAATTTAACCTCCTTCAGCCTCAGTTTACTTATCTATAAAATAGGGGAAAGAGCACCTACTTCACAAGGTTGTAGCGACAATAAGGTAAGATAATATATGTGTGCTAGGATAGTGATTTGCAAACTTTAAAACCTATAAAAATGTTAGCTATTACTAATATTCTTTTTATCCATATAAACTCACAATCAGCACTACAATCTACTCATTTTCTTCTTTTCCCTTGGTATGGTTTTTAGATGTCCCTTTTCTTTTTCCTTTGGCATCCACTTTGAGTATCTTGTCTTTTTTTCTCTTCCTTTTACCCTTTGGGGAAAAAACTTAAATCTTGACAATTTTTTATCATCAGCAGCACCCAAGTGGTACAAAATTCTTTACACTTGTTCAAACAACCTTTTAAAAACAAAGTCACTATCTTCTATGGGTCTCACTACAACGATCAAATACTCCATGTGGAACTAAAATTCAAAATCTATCTCTAAAAATTTAATTTCAGATAATAAAATCTTGGCTATATTATACATATTGGCTTGATTTATAACAATAATTTTATTCTAAATATGAATGGTGATTTATTAATCATGAACCCTCTTATCAAAACATAAAAAAGCAAAATCTTTGAGGGCCTAGTTTTAGAAAGAATAAAGAAATAAGTACATTTACAATTTTTCAGGCAAGTGCTACATGGGTCTTTTGACCCTCAAAAAGGCAAAAGAATTGAAAGATGTCACTTCTTGGTGTCATAATTTACTTGATGACTAAATAATCAAATCTGACAGTAACAATTTTATAAATTAAATATGATTATCCTAATGTCATAGCATACAGTAAATTAGTGACAAAACCCAGTCTAGTTAGGGCTCCTAAATTCCCAGTGTAGTATTCTTTCCAATCTTAAGTGAAAGCATGCCTTCCCATCCCATTTAATGTTGGAGATAAAAGTACCACTGAGGCCATGAAAGAGTTTTCAAGAAGTTTGTCAGGCATGAAGGCTTTTCTATCCCAAAATATTTTCTTTCCTATAAATATAAATCTCATTAATAGCCTTTCTACTAAGCTCTATAATTGCTTTTCTTACTTGATACTACCACGAGGTCAGACAAAAATGGGTCATGATAAAGGAATAGTGCAGACCACATTATTCCTTTTGGCAAGACTCATGCCCATGCTGAATAGAATACTGTTATTCTTAAATGAAGGCATCCATTGACCTAAATAAAAGGCTTAATTTTGACATCTGCATGTCAGCTTCTCTTGGAAATTATCTCCTGGTATTAAAAGTCTGAATTAATAAAATTACCAACAGCAGGTCAAATTAGGTATGAATGAGGATTTTCATTGCTCTAAAGCATGAAAACAATAGTATCTCCCTTTATTCAGGACAGAAACTAATTTTTGCCTCTAAAATACTGATTAAAAAGAATAGTGATTGTTTGCCCTCACCCATGTTTGTTCAGAAGTTTTCTTAATTAAGTCTGTATAGACGACAATGACTGGATTCACTACTAAGAGCAGAGTTGTCAGGGAAGGAAGTAATTCTTAAAAACTTTGAGCTACCCATGGCTGAAGCTTATAAAGTCTAACTCAAGACACAGTATTAAATCCCCTACTTCAACATGCCCCAAAATTCACCATGGACCAAAAAAAAGCAAGTCAATCACATTGCTTCATTTTTTCTGTTCAACTCTTGACTGGTTTGTTCAGATCTAAACACACACTGAACAAAATTTGTGGGGAATATTTTAAGTAAGTCAATTGTTTAGTGATAGATTTCATTCACAGAACAAGCTAGTAAGGATTTTGACTATGACACCAGAACCTAGGGAGGGTACAAAGAATTGATAAAAGAATGGATGATGCCATAGGATCAAAGAAAGTGAACTTGTGAGCCTTTAAATGAGGATTGGCAAATAGGCTAATACAGATAATTATAAGCTTTTTAAAAGTAAAGAAAAAATTGGCTCCTAAAATACATATTTTTTAGATAAATATACTTTGTGGGCTGCAAATACAATTTAGATATATCAACAATAATTCTTGCTTTATTTTGTTCATAAAATAATGTTTTTGGAACAAAGAACATCAAAAGAAGCTTTTTAAGACCTTTCCAAACAACCAGCTACTAAAAAATCTTAACAGGACAGACTTCCTAGAAGGGAATAAAAATTTATGAACTAAACAAATAAAAATTATGAAAAAGAATAAACATTGCGAACTGACCAGAAGGGAAAATTTACATGGCGTGTTTCAGGGTTTCACCGTATTAAGACGTTAAAATGTTTTAACCAAACTTGCAGGTTAACAATATCAACGTAGAATAAATGTGTAAGACACAGCACACAGAAATACTGAATTGTTAAAAAATTAAATTCCATTAATGTAGAAAATAGTTTTTATAAGTGAAATTAATCTTGTTTATTTTTTTAATAGGCTTGTTGGTAGATTTTTAAATGTTCAAATACAAAAGAATGCCAACTGGCTTAAATTTTACTAGTTTTCTCATAATGTCCAGTGTCATGATATATCAGTATCAAACATATTCAAGTAAACTATTTGGGGAGATCAAAACATTTCTTGCACACAGACCCAGACAGCAGCCAATGTGCCAGGCACTATGCTAAGTGCTGGATGTACAGAGAGGCCAAAAAAAAAAAAACAACCTCTCTCAGAGAGCTCATGGTCTAATGGACTCAACAAATGATTATGAATCTATCAAATACAAAGCAGACACTATGCCCTGTCTGTAGACCCAAGATAGTTCATCTCCATAACCACAACATTATCACCTAATAATAGCACCTTGATTTTGTCCTCAGATGCTTAGCCATGTACTCCAGTAAACTTATCCTCAAATCTTCACAGTCTCATTTAAAAGAGAGGAGGTCGAAGTTAGGAAACTAAGACCTGCAAGGGTTGGGGAAATAGGGTCAGGATGAGAGAATAAGGAAGAAATAGGACACCAGTCAGGGATATCAATATCAATAAGAAAAGGTAGGCAGATAGCATAGCAAATAGAGTGCTAGACGCAGTCAGAAAGGCCTAAGTTCAATGACTGCCTCAGACACTTACTTAGCTGTGTGAACCTGGACAAGTCACTTAACCTCTCAGCCTCAGTTTTCTCATCTGCAAAATGGGGATAATAGCACCAATCAAATGGGATAAAATATGTAAAGTGCTTTGCAAGCTACTATATAAATACTGATACTATTAAAAAGTTGACGATGAGTACATGTATATAGATCATTTTAGCTATCTTAACAAAAGTAAATTTGGTTTCTTGTAGCAACTGTTTGCTTTTCTACTACAGTCTAAGTCACATTACTCAATTTCAATTTCATTAAAACCTCATTAGTGGGAGTACAAAACAATACTGGAAATAGCCTTCTCACATCTGTGTGTTAAGATTAACACAAATGACAAGTAAATGATAAAAAATCAATTTGCAAGAAACAAATTTCAGATAATTTACACAACTAACTTAATCTTTCCCTCACTCTTCAGAGAAATTGCTTTCTATTCATTTACATCCTCAAATTTTAAATGTAGCCCAAGTGCCTTAAAAAGTCACAAGCAAAAGAGATGTACCCTAGGTGACTGTCCACCATGCCCTACCTTCTAAATCAAAGAAGAAATAACAGTGGACCTAGACTTTTTTTTTTTTCAAATTTCCTACCTAATGCAAAGATGCTTAATGAATGTTTGCTGAATCCAAATTAACTTTAAGGTGTAACAGGTCATAGTAGAAAAAGTACTGAATTTGATGCCAAAGAGCCTGTATTCAAATACTAAATCTGGCATTAACTTGCTTGGGCAGTTCAAGCAGTGCTCTTTATGACTGTTTCCTGAATACCATAAGCAAAATGCAAGAAATTATACACCATCTGGTAATAAAATAGGCATACCTAGATATGCCTATTTCCAAGCCTATGTCTGAGTCTATTTCCACATCTATAAATATTAGAGGATTGGATTGGATTAGATAATCTCTAAAATCCTTTCTAATTCTAAATCCTACAATAGATCATGAAGTGTGCCAGCTGACATAAAACCATGTTGATGGAAGCATAGTCATTTAACGTTTTAAGTGTCCAAATACTAGTTAGGCCAACTGCAAATAAACAGATTACATATGTTCTAGTAGGTTACCAATCAGACCAGGCAAGCTCTGGGTATGTGTGAGCTAACAGCACAGTGGCAACTTTCCCCCTCTCTGGAGGGCCCTTGGCACTTGCTTCCTCTCCATATGCCACAGAGGGATATGAAAGGGAAGGTGGCAAGTTTCACACTTCGGTGATATCCTTTCTGCCTTTCAAATTGTCACACCTCCTTTCAGTACCCTCCAGGGTTTCAATGGAAATGGAATAAGTGGGCCAATAGGGAATTGCTTTTTTAATCCTCCTTTTCACTCCTACTGCATAACAACCAGAGGTCAGTTTTTTAGTGAAATGTAACAACAGAGAAAACACTGAGATTTTATTGACCTATTCGTGTTCTCTCTCATGCACATTACTATGTGCTGGACTCATGCCTTTCACTATTTTGCAAGCTGGTCAAAGCTACTCTTTATTGACAATTAAAGGGAGAAAAAAGACAAGCACTACAATAATAGAAAGGACTGCAATTGCATTCCTGCTTTTCCTCTGACTTTGTATTTAAAAAAAGGAAAATAGAATTTAGCATGAATTACTTCAGCAGTTCATGTGGCTCATGTGCCTTATATAGCCTAAAGAAAGAGCACATAAACCAAGTTTGACTTTTGTTGCTGCTGTTGTTCTGTGGTTGTTCAGTCGTTTCAGTCTCAGTCATGTCCAACTCTTTGTGAGGCCATTTGGGGTTTTCTTGGCAAAGATAATGGAGTAGTTTGACATTTCCTTCTCTAAATCATTTTTCAGATAAGGAAACTGAGGCAAATAAGATTAAGTGACTCGCCCAGGGTCACACTGCTAGTAAGTGCCTGAGGCCACATTTGAATTCAGGTTTTCCTAACTCCAAGTCCCAACACCCTGTTCACTGTGCAACCTAACTACCCTACCTACAAAGCCATAAAATGTGAAAGACATGACTCCACACAGGCTAGCACTGGGTCCATATGTAATGTAACGCCAAGGAAGGCAACTTCCCAAGGTTCAGAATACCAGCATAGGTGCTCTCCATTTTATTCAGTGACCAACCAAGAACAGAGAAGATCAAAACATGACATCATTCCAAATACAGCATTTACTAAATGTGATTAAATAATCTACAAGGACTACCCCACCCCAGGACCTTCCAATCATTCAATCAATTACAAAGTCTCTGTTCTAAATACTTCTCCACCCCTAGGCTATACCTTAATTAAGTCCACCACAAAGCCCCTCTTCTCAAATGGAGATTAGTTTCCAAACATAAGGTCAAAAGTTCCCCACCCCTGGATCACAATTGAATCTACCCCACAGTTACATCAAGTTTAAGCTCAGCACTTAATACCCAAATGGAGGTCTTTTCTTCATCTTGACAGGAGGCAAGTTCTCAGCAATCTTAGTTCCTGGGGAGACAAGGCTTAGCAAGGCCATAAGATACATTTCTAGTCCCTTCATGAATTCATCCTCTGTCTGTAGAACAGTCCTAGAACCCCTGAACACATTAGCAAAGCCCTCTCCCAGGATTTCTGTAAACATACAACAAGAAAATCCTTCTGCAGGGCTTCTGAACCAACAGAAAGGCTCCCAGACCCCTGCAACAACAGCACTGTCCTTCACCAGTGGACAGTATTCACTGTCTGCAGGACAGTCTCCAGACCCCTGCAACAACAGCACTGTCCTTCACCAGTGGACAGTATTCATTCTGTCTGCAGGACAGTCTCCAGACCCCTGCAACAACAGCACTGTCCCTCACCAGTGGACAGTATTCACTCTCTGTCTGCAGGACAGTCTCAGGGCTTCTTAGTGAACAGCCAGGTTCCAGGACTTCTTCAACAAAAGGACTGTCTTTCACCAGTGGACAAATCTGGCAAAACAACATCAAAACAGACAGACAAAGTACCAGCAAAACAGCCATGTCTCCTCAGTCCTTGGCAGCTCAGGGGGCAGGTCTCAAAAGTCCAGGGCAATTCAAAGTGGCCACCAGCAATTCTCTTAGTCTCTCTCTCTCCACGAGGTGCTGCTTCCAAAAAGACCTTCCACCTCTCTCTTGTCTCTCCAAATCTACGTCACCAGCTCCTCCCAGTTCAGGACTTTCTTGTCACATCAAAAAGTCCATCCCACAGGTGGGATTAACAAGCTCTGGGTTTTAACACAATCAATTTGAAAACCAAGCCAATACAGGGGAATCTTTAATTGCCATTATTATCACACCATATTAACCCAAATAAGAATTTACCAATCAGCCACAATTGAATGGCACTCACTTAACATGACAGGCCAACCCACATAATGCTAGGTTGCTGGGATAAGCTTATATTCGAGAGTTAAACTCACTAGAAAGATATCATCTATACTGTCATTTCTTGGAGGAGAGGTAGGGCTAATAAAGCCACAGTTCCAAAAAGTCCTGTGGTATACTCTGCAGAGAAGAAACACAAATTTATCCAAATTCCCCAATATTTAGAACTCATCAGATATAACTCTGAGCCAGTTATCAAAAACTACTTTCTGCCAGAAGCACAATAAATATCAATCAGATCATATAGTATCTTGAGGCCCTCCATCATCCTCCTTTACTATATTACCCTCTTTCATAACCATTGGAATGGAACATTTGTGAGTGATAGAAAGATCACAGGAATGACTGTGTTATGTGTGGCTGAGGTCAAACAATTTAAAGCCTTTATTAAATACCAACTATATGCCAGGCACAGTATTTGAAGATGAGGATACAAATGCAAAAATTGAAAAGAGGTCAAGAAGGATGAGGATTTAGAAAAGACCATCAGTTCTGGCAAGTAAGAGATCAATGGTTACTTTTGAGAGAACAATTTCAGGTGAGCTAAGGACTAAGAAATCAAACTGCAAAAGGCTGAAGAATGAGTAAGAGGAGAGGAAGTAGAGACAACCAATGCAGACAATTTTACCTAGGAAATTGGCTGAGGAAAGGAGGGGAGATTTAGGATTTGAAGGAATAGGTTCACAAATTATAAATTCTATGTATCAAAAATTAATATTATCTGTAATCAGGGTCATTACCTGAGCTTCTAGAGGAATTATAACTCACCAAATTCCTGAGTCTCTTACCATGACCCATTACTTACCAAGTTATAACTTTCAAAAATGTCAGGCCTATGTGTCGTGCCTAGTTACAGATATTAGCAGAGAGGATCAATGGACCAACAGTACACCCAAAGATCTATATGAATGGCCTTTACCACAGAGGTGTTAGATTACATCTTGTATTACAAGACAAGTTTTAAGACTAATAACAGTGACTCTACCACATGCTTGTTAATAATGTAAATTGCCTGTCTCCCTCTCCCCATGCCCATCCTCCTAAGGCTCATCCATTTCCTCCTTTCCTATTCCATGGGGACACCACAGCTAAGAGTTGGCTCTTGGTGAGGGTGTGGTACCTGACCCCTCCCTTATTTGTTGTCATCAACCATTTTAAAACTTAGTTTTCTCCACCCCATCCTGCATTCTGCTTCTATGAGATCACTTGTGATTCAAAGATACACATGCACTCATAATAAAATAATCTAAGACAAAAAGAAAAGATGTGAAGAGCTAGTTCTCTGCCTCATGAATCACAGTATGCTATTACAATATTATATAGTACAAAATTTTAAAAAAAATAGACTCAGTCCAAGTGGAAAAGCATCTAAACCATGTGTAATGCCAAGCAAAGGCAACTTCCCAAGGTTCAAAATACCAGCATAGGTGCTCTCCATTTTATTCAGTGAAAAATTAAGAACAGAGAAAATCAAAGTATAACATCATTCAAAATACAGCATTTACCAAGTGTAATTTAATAATCTCCAAGTATTACCCCACCCCTGGACATTAGATTCATTTAATCAATCACAAAGTCCCTCTTATAAATACTACTCCACCCCTAGGCTATACATTCATTTAGTCCATCACAAAGCCCCTTTTCTCAAATGGAGATTAGTTTCCAATCATAAGTAAAGTACATTCATTTGTTCAATCACAGAGCACAAAAAGGTCAAAAGTTCCCCACCCTTGGATCACAATTGAATCTACCCCCAGAGTTACAACAAGTTTAAGCACAGCATTTAATACCCAAAGAGAGGTCTTTTCTTCATCTTGACCTGAGGCAAGTTCTCAGCAATCTTTGTTCCTGGGGAGACAAAACTTAGCAAGGCCACAAGATACATTGCCAGTGTCTTCATTAATTCATTCTCTGTCTGCAGAACAGTCCTAGGACCCCTCAAAACATTAGCAAAACCCTCTTCCATGATTTCTGCAAACATACAACAAGAAAATCCTTCTCCAGGGCTTTTGAACCAACAGCAAGGTTCTAAGACCTCTGCAACAACAGCACTGTCCTTCACCAGTGAACAGAATTCACTCTCTGTCTGCAGAACAGTCTCAGGAGCTCTGAATCAACAGCAAGGTTCCAAGGCCTCTGCAACAACAGCACTGTCTTTCACCAGTGGACAAATCTGGCAAAACAACATCAAAACAGACAGACAAAGTACCAGCATAACAGCCATGTCTCCTCAGTCCTTGGCAGCTCGGGTGGCAGCTCTCAAAAGTCCTGGGGAATTCAAAGTGGCCCTCAGCAATCCTCTCCATCTCTCTCTGCCTCCAAGGTGCTGCTTCCAAAAAGTTCTTCTATCTCTTTTCTTGTGTCTCTCTAAATTTACATCACTAGCTCCTCCCAGTTCAGCCCTCTCTTTTCACATCAACAAGTCCATCCCACAAGTGGGATTCACAAGCTCTGGGTTTTAACACAATCAAACCAAAAACCAAGCCAATACAGGGGGATCTTTAAATTCCATTACTATTACACCATGGCATTCTCACAATATAGCATACTGCACCAATCACTGGATTTTTGGTGGTTTGACTAAATTCAGCAAATATTTACTGAGTCACTACAATGAGTATTACACTGTCTAAAGGTAAAATTCAAGTGCACCCATGCTGGGACCCTCAAAATTATTTTAGTTTCACTTCCAGGGCCAAGATAGCAGTGAGGGGGGAACTTGCCTGAGCTCTCCCAAATTTCCCTCCAAACAACCTTTCACTAACACCTCAGAACCATTTTTCAAGCAGTAAACCAGTTTTTCAACCCAGGAAAGCTTAGAGGGTCAGCCAGAAATGTCTCATCTTACTAGAGTAAGGGAAACAATGGTTCAATGAGAAAGCTAGCTGTAGGTCCATACTCCAGGGGGCCAGCAATGAACCCTGAGCAAGCCACCAGCAAGGCTCTGTCCCCAGTGTAAAGTAACAATGAGGACCCTAGCCCAGAGGCAAGCAACCAGCCAGTACAGGCCAGCAGCAAGTCCCCACCCCCCAGTGCTGGTCAGGAGCAAGGCTCCAAGCCCCAAGGAAACACAGAAGGGAGGCACAAGCCCCAGTTCAAGCTATCAGCAAGGTCTCACCCCCCAAGGGCAGGCCAGCAGTGTGACCCTGCCCCCTAGGATGGGCTAGGAGTGATATACCCCTCCTGAGGTGGGCCAGTAACAAAGGCCCATGCCACCCCCCCGCCAGCATGGACAAGCATCACAGCCCCAAGGCCCAGTGCAAGCCAGCAACAAGGCCCGAAGTCCCCAACACAAAGACAGTTTCCTCTCCACTCCAGGAGCAGAGCCCAACTTCTACATAAAGTAAAAAAATCATGAAACAGGCAGAAAAAATAAGTAAAACAAACAAACAAAAAGAATCTGACAATACAAAATTACTATAGTGAGAGGGAGGATCAAGGCACAAACATAGAAAGAACAAAAAGGTTAAAATAGATATATTTAAAGCCTCAAATAAAAATGTGAATTGGTCTTAGGCCCAAAAAGAACTTCAGAAAAAGCTCAAAAATGATTTTTAAAATCAAATAAGAGAAGTAGAAGAAAAGAAGTCAGAGTAATGAAAGAAAATCATGAAAAAAGTCAAAAGTTTCATAAAAGAAACAAAAAAAAGAAAAAAAAACATGAAAACTCACTGAGAAAAATAACTCCTTAAAAAGTCAAATTGGCCAAATTGAAAAGAAGGCATAAAAATTCACTAAAGAAAATAATTCCTTAAAAATCAGAATTGGAAAAGTGAAAGCTAATGACTCTATAAGACATGAAGAAACTATAAAACAAAATCAAAAGAAATTTTAAAATTGAAGAAAATGTGAAATTTCTCATTAGAAAAACAAATGATCAGGAAAATAGATCTGGGAGAGATAATTTAAAAATTATTGGACTATGTGCTATGAGCAAAAAAGAGCCTGGACATCATATTTAAAGAAATTATCAAGAAAAATTGCCCTGATATCCTACAACCAAAGTGGAAAGCAGAAACTGAAAGAATCCACCAATCACCACCTAAAAGAGATCCCCACAAGAAAACTCCCAGGAATATTATAGCCAAATTCCAGAGCTCCTATGCCCAGGAGGAAATACTGCAAGCAACTGGGGAAAAAATTCAAATGTCATGGAGCCACAGTCAAGATTATACAGGTTTGGGGTGGATAGGTGGTGCAGTGGATAGAGTACCAGCCCTGGAGTCAGGAGGACCTGAGTTCAAATCTGGCCTCAGACACTTAACACTTACTAGCATGTGACCTTGGGCAAGTCACAACCCCATTTGCCCTCCAAAAAGCAAAAAAAAAAAAATTTAAAGATTATACAGGATTTAGCAGTTTCTACATTAAAGGACCATAAAGCTTGTAACATGATATTCTAGAAGGCAAATGGGCTAGAATTACAAGTAAGAATCACCTATGCAGCAAAACTGAGTGCAAAGGAGAAAACATACATTTAACAAAATAGAGGGTTTTCAAGCATTCCTAATTAAAAGAGCAGAGTTAAACAAAAATTTTATCTTCAATACAAGACTCAAAAGAAGCAATGAAAGGTAGACAGGAATGAGAAAACATAAGAGATTCAGTTAAAGTTAAATTATTTGTATTCCCATATGGGAAGATGATACTCTTAAGAATTTTATGACTATTATGGCAATTAGAAGACATACATATAGAAAGTACAGGTATGAGTTAACTATGAAGGGATGATATAAAAAAATTAAGGGGTGAGAAAAAAGGTTGCACTGCAAAAGAGGGAAGGAAGAGAAAGAATGGGGTAAATTATATTACATAAAAGAGATGTGAAAGATCTATTACAGTAGAGGTAAAGATGTAAAGGGGTGGTAGGCAGCACTTGAACTTTACTTGTATCAGAACTGGCTCAAAGATGGAATAACATACACACTCAGTTGGATATAGAAATTTATCTTACTCTATAGGGAAATAAAAAGGGATGGAGATAAGTGAAGGGGAAAGCAGGGGAACAGATAGGGAGGGTGGTTTGGAGGAGGTCAGAAACAAAACATTTGTGAAGAAGAACAGGGTGAAAGGTGAAAGAGAAGAATAAATAGGAAAGAGGACAGAGGGAATACACAGTTAGTTTCTTAATTAGTTTCTGTAAATGAGAGCAGGATGAACTATAAATGTGAATAGGATGAACTCACCCATAAAACAAAAACACATAGCAGAAAGGATTAAAAACCAGAATCATAAAAAATAAATAAAAATAAAAACCAGAATCATATGCTGCTTATAAGAAACATGTCTGAAGCACAGAGACACAGATATTGTAAAGATAAGGAGCTAAAGCAGAATCTATTATACTTCAGTTGAAATAAAAAATAAAGAAGGGGTAGCAATTTTAATCTCAGACAAAGCAAAAGCAAAAATCAATTTAATTAAAAAGAGATACAAAAAGGAACTATACCTTGCTAAAAGGGTACCACAGACAAAGTAACAAATACTAATGTAAACAAATACAAATAAAAGAGTAAAGTAACATATACTAAACATAAACTAAGCATAAAATAGAACAGCATCTAAATTTTTAGAGAAATCAAATCAGTTACATAAATAAATAGACAGTAAACCTATACTAGTGAGAGACCTCAAATTTCCCCTCTCCAAAACAGATAAATTTAACCACAAAATAAACAAGAAGTTAAAAAGGTGAATAGAATTCTAGAAAATTTAGATATGATGGATCTGTGGATAAAACTAAATGGAAATGGAAAGTGACATACCTTTTCCTCAAAAGTACATGACAAAAATTGACCACATATTAGGGCATAAAAACCTCACAATCAAATGCAGAAAAGCACAACTATTAAATGCATCTTTTCAGATCACAATGCAATAAAAATTACATATAATAAAGAATCATGGAAAGAAAGATTAAAAATTAATTGGAAACTAAATAATCTAATCCTAAAGAATAAGTGGATCAAAGAATAAATAACAGAAACAACCAATAGTTTCATTAAAGAGAATGACAACAAATTAGACAATACACCCAAACTTAAGGGATGCAGTCAAAGTAGTACTAAAAATTTATACCTCTAAACATATTTTTAAAAAGAGAGAGAGTGAGAGAGACAGAGAGACAGACAGAGACAGAGAGAGAGAGAGAGAGAGAGAGAGAGAGAGAGAGAGAGAGA
>NW_027187378.1:4703510-4717763 GCF_028583685.1 Petaurus breviceps papuanus
GAGAGAGAGAGAGAGAGAGAGAGAGAGAGAGGAGATCAATGAACTGGGCATACACTTAAAAAAAAAAGAACAAATTTAAAATTCCCTATTAAACACCAACTGGAAATCCTGAAATCCAAAGAGAAATTAATAAAATAATATGGAATAAAACCAATAAAATAGATAAACCATTGGTTAATTTGATTTTTAAAAAGGAAAGGAGAAAACCAAATTGCCAGTATCAAAAATGAAAGTGGTGAATTCACTACCAAGGAAGAGTAAAGTAAAGCAATTATTAGGAGCTATTTTGTCCAATTATATCCAGCAATTCTGACAATCTAAGTAAAATAGATAAATACTTACAAAAATATAAATTGTTCAGATTAACAAAAATAGGTACAGACTATTTAAATAACCTATCTTAGAAAAAGAAATTGAACAAGCCACCAATGAACTCCCTAAGGAAAAAAAAATCCCTTGGGCCAGATGCATAGACAAGTGAATTCTTCCAAATATTTAAAGAACAATTAATATCAATACTATATGAACTATTTGGAAAAACTAGCAAAGGAGTCCTGCCAAAATCCTTTTATAACCCAAATAAATAAATGGTGCCAACACCTAAACCAGGCAGAGTAAAAATGGAAAAAGAAAACTATAGACAAATTTCCCTAATGAATAATGATGAAAAAATTTAAATAAAATACCAGCAAGGAGATTACAGCAATATGTCATATGGATCATATACTATGACCAGGCATTATTTATACCAGGAATGAAGGGCTGGTTTAATAGTAGGAAAACGATCAGCATAACTGACCATATCAATAACAAGACCAACAGTAATCATACAATTATCTCAAAAGATGCATTTGACAAAATTACAATGCCCATATGAAGAAATGGAGTTTTCCTTAAAATGATCAGTAATATTTATCTAAAACCATCAGCAAGCATTATCTCTAGTGGGAATATGTTAAAAGCCTTCCCAATACAATCAAAGGTGAAGCAAGGATGACCATTATCTCCACTATTTTTCAACTTTGTACTAAAAATATTTCAGCAATAAGAGAGGAAAAAGAAAGTGAAAGAATTAAAATAGGCAATGAGGAAACAAAACCATCACTCTGTGTAGATGATATGATGGTATACTTAGAGAATCCTAGGGGATCAACTAAAAAACTACTCGAAATAATTAACAACTTTAGCAGAGTTGCAGGATATAAGATAAATCCACATCAATCATTAGCATTTCCAAATATTTCCAACTAAGTCCAGTTGTAAGAGACAGAAAGAGAAATTGCACTTAAAATAACTGTAGACAAATATCAAATACTTTGGAACTACCTCTCCAGACAAACCCAAAGAATATATGAACACAATTACAAAAAGCCTTTCACACAAATAAAGTCAGAACTAAACAAATGGAAAAATATTAATTACTCATGAGAAGGTCAAGCCAATACAATGAAAATGACAATTCTACATAAATTAATTGACTTATTCAGTGCCACACCAATCAAACTACCAAATAATTATTTTATAGAGGCAAAAAAATAATAAAATTCATCTGGAAGAACAAAAGGTCAAGAATATTATGGGAACAGATGAAGAAAACTCTAAAGGAGGTAGTCTACATATTAGATCTCAAAGTGTTTTATAAAGTGGTAATCATCAAAACAATCTGGTACTAGTTAAGGAATGGGGGTGGGCAGCAAAAGACTATAAAAAAGTGCATACCCTTTGACCCAATACCATTTCTGGGGCTGTATCCCAAACAAATCACATAAGTGGGAAAAAGACCTTATGTACAAAAATATTTATAGCAGCTCTATTTGTGGTGGCAAAGAATCGGATATCAAGGGGATGACCATCAATTGGGGAATGGCTAAACAAGTTGTGGTATATGAATGTAATGGAATACAACTGCTATAAGAAATGAGGAGCATAGAGACTTCATAATAATTTGGAAAGACTTACATAAACTGATGCTGAGCAAGGAGTGCAGAACAAGAAGAACCTTGTATACAATTACAGACACATCATATGTGTGATAACTAACTTTGATAGACTGGACTCCTCTCAGCAATATAAGGTTAGAAGACAACTACAAAAGACTCATGATGGAAAGGGATATCCACATCCAGAGAAAGAACTACAGAGTCCGCAAATTGAAGCAAACTATTTGCCCTCTCTCGTTTGTGTTTTTATTTCTCATTGTTCAGCCCATTGGTTATAATCCTTTACAACATGACTAACATTCAACATGAAGGTATTTGTAGAACCTATATTTGATAACATGCCACTATGGTGGGGAGGGAGAAGGAGAAGGAGGGGGAAAAAATTTGAAGCTTAAGAGATTGTGGAACTGAATGTTGTAAACTAAAAGTAAATAAATAAAATTTAGATTTAAAAAGAAAAATAAATAAATGGGGTATGGGGGGGGGGTGGCTAGGTAGTGCAGTGAATAGAGCACTGGCCCTGGAGTCAGGAGGACCTGAGTTCAAGTCTGCCCTCAGACATTTAACACTTACTAGCCATGTGACCTTGGGCAAGTCACTTAACCCCAGTTGCCCTGCCTTCCCCCCTCCAAAAAAAAAAAAGAAAGAAAATAAATGGGGAGGTGGAGCCAAGATAGCAGAGTGAAAGCAGGAGCTCACCTGAACTCGCCCATGAATTCCTTCAGTAACCTCTAAAACGTGAATCTGAACAAATTTTAGAATGGCAGAATCCATTGGGAGACAGAATGTGGCAGATTTACAGCCCAGGAAAGTGTGGAAGGGTAGGATTTGTTGGGCCAGGTGGGGCAAGCACAGAGCATGGAGCACAAGGGCTACACCAGCACAGACCCAACCACAGCAAAGCCAGAGCAAGCCAGGCGAACTGATTCACCCACTGGCAGTGGCGATTCCCAGACCTCTCACTGCAGGGCAGGCATCTTTCAGAACTGGGTAAAAGACAAGTGCAGAGCCCACCACAGCGGCAGCAGCTACTCCTAGGGGTACTAGCCCACAGCCTGGAAGTTTAAAAACTATCTACCTGAATTTCCAGGAGTCAAGATGGAGGAGTAAACCATAGCTGCTCTCATCTCCCTTTCTAACTCTGAAAAACACAGAGAATATTACCCCAAGGCCAGTGCGGCCCCAGCCACCAGGGGCTCAGCCTGACTGAGCTCAAACCCAGGGGTGCAGAGGCAAAATCCTAAAGCAGTCAGACTACATCTCCCCTACACTTCAGGCTTCAAGCTTTGCTGTAACCCTGGGGAAAGGATGAAAGTCCTGGCGTTGGCTTCAGTGTAGGCACTCAGAGGCTACAACACACAAAGTCAATAACTAGTCCCCTAACTCCTAGCATAAGAAGTGTGAGTCAGAGCCCTCTGTACCCCAGAAGCAGAGAATCACTATAAAGTCAGGAAATAGGCAATCACAATGGGCAAAAAGCAAAGTGGAAAAACAAAGACTTTAGGATCTTATTATGGAGAATGAGAAGAACCAAATTCAGAAGAGGACAGCATTGACCCTATGACCACATCTGAAACCTCAAAAGGTAATGTGTGACCAACTATTTTAAAAAATATAATTTGCAAACAGGAAAAAAAATTCACTTTAGAAAACAGATCCTTAAAAATAAAAATTTGTCAAATGGTAAAGGAGATTCAAAATCAAACTGGAGAAAATAATTCCTTAAAAGTAAAAACGGAACAAAGTGAAAAGGAGATTCAAAAAATAACTGAAGAAAACAATTTGTTAAAAATTAGAATAAGACAAACTGAAGCGACGCTATGAGGCATCAAGAATCAGTCAAACAAAATCTAAAAAATGAAAAAATAGAAGAAAATATAAAATATCTCATTGGAAAAACAACTGACCTGGAAAACAAATCCAGGACAAATAATCTAAGAATTACTGGTCTACCAGAAAGCCATGATGAAAAAAAGAACTTGGACATCTTCCAAGAAACCATCAAGGAAAACAGACTTGAGGTTCTAGATCCAGAGGATAAAATAGTTATCAAAAGAATCCACCAGATACCTCCTGAAAGAGATCTCAAGTTGAAAACCCCAAGGAATATTGTAGACAAATGCCAGAAAATACTGCAAGTAGCCAGGAAGAAACAATTCAAATATCATGGAATTACAGTCAGGATCACACAGGACCTAGCATCTTCTACATTAAAATATTAGAGGTGTTAGAATATGATATTCCATAAGGCAAAAGAGCTTGGACTACAACCAAGAATAAACTACCCAGCAAGACTGAACATAATATTTTAGGCAAGGATATGGTCATTCAATGAAATAAGGGACTTCCAGACTTTCCTTATGAAAAGACCAGAACTTAATAAAAAATCTGATTTCTAAATACAAGACTCAAGAGAGACATAAAAAAGTAAATAGGGAAAACACACACATACAACTTGTTATTCAACAAGAGCAAATGCTTTACATCCCTATATGGGAGGATAATATCTGTCAATATTGAAAACTGGATAATTATCATGACATTTAAAAGGGATATAGATAGATAGATAGATAGATGGATGGATGGATGGATGGATGGATGGATGGATGGATGGATGGATGGATGGATGGATGGATAGATAGATAGATAGATAGATAGATAGATAGATAGATAGATAGATAGATAGATAGATAGATAGATAGATAGGTGGTATGGGGAGAAGTTAGCTAATGTGATGATAAAAAACCTTATTATTAGGTACAAAGGGATTATAATGGGAGAAGAGGAAAGAAGGCAGAAAAGGACAAATTATGCCACATGAAGAGACATAAAAACATATTATTGTAGAGGGAAAGAAGGGAGGGAAATTAACATAGAAAGAGTTTTACTCTCATTGGTTCTGGTTCAAGGAGGGAATAACATACTTTGTTAAGTATAAAAATCTAACATGCCCTACAGGCAGTAAGAGGGAAAGGGGAAAGAAAAGGGGGGAGGGATTTGAAGGGAGGGAAAAAGTACTAAGGAGAAAGGGTAGGAAAATGGAGGGGGGCTGATAGGGAATACTGAGGGAGGCAGTAGTTAAAAGAAAAACTCTTAAGGAGGAGAAGGGAGAAAGGAGAAATAAAAGCATAAACAGGGGAGGGAATAGGATGGAGAGAAAGACACAGATAATAATCATAATTATGAATGTGAATGGAATGAACTCTCCTATAAAACAGAGGCAGATAGCAGAATTCATTAAAAACCATAATCCCACAATATGCTGTTTACAAGAAACACATTTGAAACAGGGGGATACACAATGGGTAAAGATAAAAGGCTCGAGTGGAATATATTATGCTTCAGCTAAAGTAAAAAAAAAAAAGCATGAGTACAATCCTAATCTCAGACAAAGGAAATACAAAAATAGATCTAATTAAAAGAGATAAGGAAGGAAAATCTTGCTAAAAGGAACCAGTGACAATGAAGCAATATCACTACTAAACATATATGCACCAAGTGGTATAGCATCCAAATTCTTAGAGAAGAAGCTAAGGGAACAGTTAGAGGAAGAAATAGAGAGAACTATACTAGTGGGGGACCTCAACCTCCCCCTCTCTGAACTTGATAAATCTAACCTCAAAATAAACAAGAAAGAAGTTAAAGAGGTAAATGGAATTTTAGAGAAGGTAGATATGGTAGACCTATAGAGAAAATTGAATGGGGATAAAAAGGAATATGACTTCTTCTCAGCAGTACATGACACACATACAAAAAACCTGACCATGTACTAGGGCATAAAAACCTCACAATCCAGTGCAGAAAGGCAGAAATATTAAATACATCCTTTTCAGACTATGATGCAATAAAAATTATATGTAATAAAGGACATGGAAAGATAGACTAAAAACTAATTGAAACTAAATAATCTAATCCTAAAGAATGAGTAGGTCAATTTCTACATGGAAAAAATGATAATTGTAACTCATGAGACTTTTTATCAGTATGAGGAAAGCTGAAGGGAACGTATATGTATAGATATGGATACTTACATATAGATGTATGTATAGAAGGGTGAAAGTATAAATATATATATATATATATGTGAGTATAGGTATATGTTTATTCATGTATACATAGACAGGGGCACAGGATGAGTTGAATATGAAGGGATGATATCTAAAAAATAAAATTAAGAGGTGAGAGAGGATATATTAGGAGGAGAAAGGGAGAGACAGAATAGAGTAAACTATCTCATATAAAAGAGGCAAGAGAAAACTGTAACAATGGAGGAGAAGAGCAGGAAGGTGAAACGGAATGAGTCAACCTTATTCTCATTGAATTTAACTTAAGGAGGGAATAACATACACACTCAATTGGGTATCTTACCCTACAGGAATGTAGGGGGGAAGGGGATAAGAGGGGAGAATGACAGAAGGGAGGGAAGACTGGGGGAAAGAGTAGTTAGAAGCAAACACTTTTGAAAAGGAACAGGGTCAAAGGAGAAAATAGAATAAGTGGGGGGCAGGATAGGATGGAGAGAAATATAGTCTTTCACAATATAACTACTATGAAAACAGTTTGCATAACTACCCATGTAACCTAAATTGAATTACTTGTCTTCCCAGTGAAGGTGAGTGAGGAGGGAAAAAGGAAAAAAATCTGAAAATCTAGGTTTTAAAAACAAATGTTAAAAAAAATGTTTTTTTTTACATGCAACTGGGAAATAAGATATACAGACCCTGGGGCATAGAAATCCATCTTCCCCTACTAGAAAGTTGGGGGGGGGAATGGAGGAGGAAAGAAGAGAGAACAGATTGGGTGAAGGAATATTCAGTAGGCTTGCTATATTGGGGTGGGGAGTAGGGGAAAGATGGGAAGAAAATTTGTAACTCAAAATCTTGTGGAAATGAATGCTGAAAACTAAAAATAAATAAATAATAAAAAAAGAAAAAGGAAAGCATGAAAAAAAGAATGAGTAACAAACAACAAATCATAGCAACAATCACTAACTTCATTCAACAGAATGACAATAATGAGACAACATACCAAAACTTATGGGATGCAGCAGAAGTGGTTCTTAGGAGAAGTTTTATATCTCTGAATGCCTACATGAATAAAATAGAGAAAAAGGAGGTCAATGAATTGGGAATGCAACTAAAGAGCTAGAAAAAGAACAAACTGAAAATCCCCAATTAAATACCAAATTAGAAATACTGCAAATCAAAGGAGAGATTACTAAAAAGTGGAATTAAGAACACTATTGAACTAATAAATAAAAGTAAGAGCTGGTTTTAAGAAAAAAACAATGAAATTGATAAAACTTTAGCCAATTTGATTTAAAAAAAGAAAAAATCAAATTACCAGTATCAAAAATGAAAGAGGGTGAATTTACCTACAATGAAGAGGAAATTAAAACAATAATTAGGAATTATTTTGCCCAATTTTAGGCCCAAAAATTTGACAGTCTTAGCAAAATGTATGAATATTTACAAAAATGTAAGTTGCCCAGATTAACTGAAGAGGAAATAAAATACTTAAATAACCCCATCTCAGAAAAAGAAATTTAATAAGCCATCAATGAACTCCCTAGGAAAAAATCTCCAGGGCCAGATGGATTTACAAGCAAATTCTATCAAACATTTGAAAAACAATTAATTCTAATACTTTATTGACTATTTGGGAAAATAGGAGAAAAAGGAGTTTTACAAAATACTTTTTATGATACAAGTATGGTATTGATACGTAAATCAGGAAGAGCCAAAACAGAGACCAGTTTCCCTCATGAATATAAATGCAAAAATTTTAAATATAATGTTAACAAAAAGATTATAATAACCTATCATGAGAATAATACATTTTGATCAGGTAGGATTTATAAATGCAAGGCTGGTTCAATATTAGGAAAATTATAGGCATAACTGATCATATAAACAACAAAACTAGTAGAAGCTATATGATTATTTCAATAGATGCAGAAAAACTTTTGACAAAATACAACACCCATTCCTATTAAAAACACTAGAAAGCATAGGAATAAATGGAGCCTTCCTTAAAATAATAAGTAGCATCTATCTAAAATCATCAGCAAGTATTATATGTAATGGGAATAAGTGAGAAGCATTTACAATAAGATCAGGGATGAAACAAGGATGTCCACTGTCACCTCTGTTAATCAGTTTGGTACTAGAAATGTTAGCTCTAGCAATAAGAGAAGGAAAAGAAATTGAAGGAATCATATTAGGCAAAGAAGAGACTAAGCTATCGCTCTTTGCAGATGATACAATGATATACTATGTAAAGCCACACACAAGCAGCTTTCCAGAAGACTGCTACTGTGAACAGCTTTCAAGATTCTAATTACATAGTATAGCAAACTCTCTATTTATTCAATAACAAATCAGAGAAAAACATTCACAGAAAATCAAAGTACAGCATTCAGAATGTTACAACTTTTCACAGAAAATCAAAATACAGCATTCACCATGTCACAACTCAACAACTTATCACAAATATGGCCACACAGTTTTCACGAAAATGGTCACATAGTTTTAAACAAAGTACATTCATTTAGTCAATCGCAAAATCCTTATTTCAATCAAAAAGTACAAAAGTCAAAGTTTTCCACCCCTGGGTCACAGTAAATAATAATTTTCTCAGCCAGTACACAGTATCCAAGTAAATTTTTCTTTCAACTTGACTCGAGGCTGGCTCTCAGCTTCCATGGTTCCTCTTCCACAGTCCCAGCTCCAACTGTTACCTGGGTTCAAAGGAAGGCAGCTCCCAGTCCCTTGTCCAGTTCCCATTCCATATTGAAGTCTACAGTGTCCAGTCCAGCTCAAGTCCTTCACAGTTCCTGATTCTGGGAAGACAACGCTTGACAGAGCCACAATAATATTCATGCACATTGCTGGTGCCATCATCAATTCATCTGGAAGAGCAAAAGCTCCAGAATAAAAAGGGAATTAATGAAAAGAAATGCTAGGGAAAGTGGACTAGCCATACCAGATTTTAAACTGTATTATAAAGCAGCAGTCATCAAAACTATTTAGTACCAGCTAAGGAACAGAGTAGTAGATGAGTGGAATAGATTAGGTACACAAGACACAATAGTCAATGACTATAGTAATCTACTGTTTGATAAACCCAAAGACTCCCGCTTCTGGGATAAGAACTCACTACTTGACAAGAACTGCTCAGAAAACTGGAAAATAGTATGACAGAAACTGGGCATAGACCAGTATGTTACACTATATACCAAAATAAAGTCTAAATGGGTAAACGATCTAGATATAAAGGCTGATATTGTAAGCAATCTAGGAGAGCAAGGAATAGTTTACCTGTCAGATTTATGGAGAAAGAAAGTATTTATGACCAAACAAGGTCATAAGGAGCATTACAAAATGCAAAATGGACCATTTTGATTACATTAAATTGAAAAGTTTTTGTACAAACAAAGCCAATGTAACCAAGATTAGTAGAGAAGGAGAAAAGTGGGAAAGAATTTTTACAACCAGTGTCACTGATGAAAGTCTTGTTTCTAAACTATATAGAGAACTAAGTCAAATATATAAGAATACAAGTCATTCCCCAACTGATAAATGGTCAAAGGATATGAACAGGCAGTTTTCAGAGAAAGAAATTAACGATATCTAGATCATATGAAAAATGCTCTAAATGACTATTAATAAGAGAAATGCTAATCACAACAACTCTAAGGTACCACATCTCACAGGTCAGATCAGCTAAAATGACAAAACAGGAAAATGATAAATGCTGGAGAAGATGTGGGAAAACTGGAGCACTAATGCACTGTGGTGTTGTGAATTGATCTAATCATGCTAGAGAGCAACTTGGAACTATGCCCAAAGAGCTATAAAAATGTGCAGACCCTTTGACCCAGCAATACATCTAGGGATGTATACTAAAGAGATCATACAAGTGGGAAAAGGACCGATATGTACAAAAATATTTATAGCAGCTTTTTTGTCATGGCAAAGAACTGGAAATCAAGGGGATGTCCATCAATTGGGGAATGGCTGAACAAGTTGTGGTTTATGAATGTAATGGAATACTATTGTGCTATAAGAAGATGGACTTCATAATAACCTGGAGAGACTTATATAAACTCATGCTGAATGAGAGGAGCAGAACCAGGGGAACATTGTACATAATTACAGATACATCCTATCTGTGATGACTGACTTTGATAGACTGGGCTCATCTCAGCAATGCAAGGTTATAAGACAACTCCAAAGGACTCAATGGAAAAGGCTATCCATCCAGAGAAAGCCACATCCAGAGAAAGATTTACAGAGTCTGAATGCTGAATGAAGCAATCTCTTTTTGTTTTGTTCCTTCTTTCTCATTGTTCCTTCCATTGGTTATAATCCTTCTTCACAATTTAACTAATGTTTAATGTGAAGGTAGGTGCAGAACCTATATCCAATTGCATACCACCATAGCGGGGAGGGGGTAGAAGAGGGAGGGGAAGAAAATTTGGAACTCAAAAGCTTGAGGAACTGAATGTTATAAACTAAAAGTAAATAAATAATTAAAAAGAAGAAGAAGAAGAGAGTTTGGTTTCCTGCATGCACTAATGTTGCAGGATTCCATAAAATAAAACTTTTGAGTAAATAAAACATTTTATTATCTCAAGGGGAAAAAAAAGAAATACAGTAGTGGATAAGCAGAATAAATTAGGTACACAATACATTGTAGCAAATGATTATAGTAATTTAGTGTTTGATAAGTCTAAAGATCCAAGGTTTGGGGACAAAAACTCATTCTTTGACAAAAGCTGAAAAGAAAACTGGAAAATGATATGGCAGAAACTAAGTACAGATTAACATCTCATACCATATACCAGGCTAAGATCAAAATGGGTCCATGATTTAGATATAAAGGGTGATAATATAAGGAAATTAGGAGAGCATGGAATAGTTTACATGTCAGATCTATGGATAAGGGGAAATTTTATGACCAACAAGAGATAAAGAGCATTATGAAATATAAAATGGATAATTTTGATTACATTAAGTTGAAAAGTTTTTGCCTAAACAAAACCAGTACAACCGAAATTAAAAGGAAAACAGAAAACTGGGGAAAAAATTTATAGCAAGTATGTCTGATAAAGGACTCATTTCTCAAATACATAAAGAACTGAGTCAAATTTATAATTATACAAGTCATTCCCCAGTTGATAAATGGCACAAATGATACAAACAAGCAGTTTTCAGATGAAGAAATCAAAGCTATCTATAGTCATGTGAAAAAATGCTCTAAAACACTATTAATTAGAAAAAAGCAAATTAAAACAACCCTGAGGTACCACCTCACATTTTTCAGAGTGGCTAATATGACAGAAAAAAAATGATAAATGTTAAAGGAAGTTGTAGTAGCAAGCACCCTAGAAAACCCAGGATGGTCTGCTAGGAGAGGTTCTCTGATATGCTTTTCTAGGACAGACTGCTCAAAAAGGGATAAACATTCCTACTTCATTACATTCATTAGTTGGAGGAAAGATCAGCACCCTGAACATCAGAGAATATACAAAGAAAGAAAATACAGAGAAAGTACAAGCAGAGAACTTAGCATAAAGACAAACAGAAAGGGCTCTGACTGCCTGAATCAAAGCAATATTGCTATACACTTTACATACACCACTGGATCAAGAAAGCTTTTGCAGGGGTGGCCAGGTGGTTCAGCGAGTAAGAGCACGGGCTCCAGTGTTGGGATGACCTGAGGATCAAATCCGGGCTCAGATACTTAGCACCACACCCAGAAATAACTGGCCGTGTAACTTGAGCAAGTTACTTAACCCCGATTGCTTAAAAAAAAAAAAGAAAGCTTTTACATCTGACCATGGGGTGGGGGTGGGGGGCCAGCAGTGGAGGAGGTGGGGGCAGATCTGAACATACAGCTATTCAGAGTCTTGACCAGGGAATCACAAGGTCCTTCTCATAAGCAAACTCCCAAAGCGAAATACCAAATCAGAGTATATATACACTACTAAGAACCAGAAGGCATCACAACCCTCATGACTCAGTGCCTAATCAACTTAGTACCAAAAGGTGTGGAAATCTTCCTACATGCAAGACTCCTGGTAAGAAAGCTCTTCCTTAGATAAGTCCTCCCCCAATGGGTTCCCATGAGGCCTGTTAATGGGTAGGGAAGATCTTATTATCCCATTAACATTACAGAAGTGTGGGAAAACAGGGACACTATCCTGCAGTGTTGATGGAATTATAAACTGTCCCAACTGTTCTAGAAAGCAATTTGGAACTATGCTCAAAGGGCCATAAAATTATGCATACCCTTTAATCCTAAAATCCCATTACTGAGTTTGTATCCCAAAGAAATGCAAAAAAGGGAGGAGGGACTTACTTGTACCAAAATGTTTATATAGCAGCTTTTTGTGATAGCTAAAAATTAGAAATTGAGGGGATGCCCATCAATTGGGGAATGACTGAAGAAGTTGTAGTATATGATTGTAATGGAGTATTATTTTGCTATAAGAAATGACAAGCAGGATGATTTCAGAAAAACCTGGAAAGACAAACATGAACTGATACAAAATAAAGTGAGCAGAACCTGGACAATACTGTATACAGTCAGCAATACTGTATGATGAACAACACCTATTTTCAACAATACAATGATCTAAGAAAATCTCAAAGGACTCATGATGAAAAATGCTATCCACCTCCAGCAAAAGAAATGATACCATCTAAAATACAGACTAGAGCATACTATTTTCACTTTATTTTCTTCTTTCTTTCTCTCTTTTTTTTTTTGATTCAGGGTTTTCTTCCACAAAATGTCTATGAAATGTTTTACTTGACTGCACATGTATAACCTATATCAGATTGCTTAGGAAGGGAAGTGGGGAGGTAGAGAGGAATGGAGTAATAGAATTAGGAGCTCAAAACTTTTTTTTAAAAATGTTAAAAATTATTTGTTTATGTAATGGGGGAAAATATTTTTAAAATAATTTTAGTGTCTACATTCAATAAAGATCCTCTCCAAAATCCCTAATACTTAATTCTTTGATCCTTCTGGGTACACAGGTACCTAATTCATGACACCAAATGATGTACTAGAAAGAAGACAAATTGGAATCAAAAGATTTGGGTTTGAGTCTCAGCTCTGCTACTTATAAACTACATGACCATGAACAAGTCACTTCAACTCAGCCTCAGCTTACTCATCTGTGAAATGGGCAAATAATATTTGTAATACTACCTAACAAGGTGTAAGGGTTATGGGATTTAAAGATCTTCCATGCCCCATTGGACTTGCTGACGTAGCAGGAAGGGGCAGAGCAAGAGGAAGCGGAAGCCAAGCTGGAGTTCCTGCGGTGGCTGGTGGTGGCGGCGACGGCGGCGGCGGCAGCAGCAGCAGCGGCAGCAGCAAGGCAAAGCCCTTTTTGAGTTAACCAGAATTTCTGCTAAGGACTCCTGCTGAGGACTGCCAGGGGCCGGAGCTGCTGGGAGCGCCCTTCCCGGACGCTGGGTGGTTGCTGTGAGTGGGGAGAGGAGGACCTTTGCCTGAGGTAGCCTGTTCTGTTTTAAAGGCTTGAAAATGTGGGTGCTTTCTACTTTATCTACCTGTGCCAATATCATAACTACTCTGATGGCTTTCACTTTCTGGTTTTGGGACTCAGTCTTTTGGTATCTTAATAAATTTTCTAGTTTATTTCCCCATATGGCAAGCATGATGTATTTTGTGATGGATAATTATATCAGCATATTTGTAATCTCCATAGGCATTGTGAATATGGCATTGCTGATACACAAGGTTATTATAAGAAAAAATACTTCGGAAATAGGCAATTGCCATATAAACATGAGCTGTTAATATCCTATAACAAATTCAACTCAATTTAATTCAACAAGCAATAAATGTCTACTATGTTCTAAGCACTGTATTAAGCACTGAGGACACAAAATCAAAAATTAGACAGTCCTTGCCCACAAGGAACTTACATTCTATTTAGAGAAAAAATAAGTACACTGCAAATTAAATACAAAATATTTCCAAATAATTTCCTAGGATGGAGGCCACTGGCAGTTAAGGGGATCAGGCTAGGTGCCCTGTAGTTGAGTTTTAAAGGAAGTCAGGGATTATATAAGGCAGAAGTGAAGAAAGAATGAAGTCTAGGGATGGTGGGGAGATGCTGTGCAAAGGCACAGGAAGAAAAATGACAGATTGCTATAAGGAATAGAAATAATGCCAGTTTGGCTAGACCACAGAGTGAGTGAAAAGGAATATATATATATATATATATATATATATATATATATATATATATATATATATATATATATATATA
>NW_027187378.1:4717773-4770991 GCF_028583685.1 Petaurus breviceps papuanus
ATATATATATATATATATATATATATATATATATATATATATATATACACACACACACACACACACACACACACACACATATATAATAAGAATGGAAAGGTAGATTGGAGTCAAGTTATGAAGACCTTTAAATGCCAAAGGTAATAATGGGGAAAAAAAAATAGAAGGAAAGGACCAACAGTGGTACTCAAACTATACAACAAAGTAGAAAACCTTTAAAACTGAGACTTATTAAGAAAATTTTTTAAAGTATAACATATTAGGTACACAAGTTCCAGAAGCACAGTATTTGATAAACTTGAGGATTTTAACCACTGGGATAGGGAAGGACTCACTATTCAACAAAGACTGCAGGGAGTATTGGAAAGCTGTCTGATAGCAAATTAGGTTTAAACCAAATGTGTGTGTCTGTGTGTATCCAAATAAGCTACAAATGGATATATGACCTAAATATAACGATCATATCACAAAGAAATTAGAGGAGCAGAATACCTTTTACAATTATGGATAAGGGAATTCTTGATCAAATACAGGATAGAGAGAATTACAAGGGATAAAATGGTTAATTTTGATTACATAAAATTTAAAAGGCTTTGAATAAAATCAATGCAGTTAAAATTAGAAGGAAAACAATTAACTTGTAAAAAATTCATTTACAGGAAACTACTTCTCATATATGAGAACAAGAGGCATTTACCAATAAAGTAATAGTCAAAGATATGAACAGGCAGTTCTCAAAAAAAAAAAAAGGCAAGCATAAAAAACTGTATGTAAAAGTGCTACAAATTGCTCACAATAACACAAATGCACAGTAAGTAAGAGTAAGACATACATTTTTCAGACATGGCCAATACATAGATATATTTTCCCTAATTGTGTTTAATTGTTGTTAAGGAGTTGAAGGAGGGCAGTGACAGTTAAAGGGAAAAAAGGGACTAGTGATAATGATGCCAAAAAAAGAAACAAGAATATCAGTTACACAGAAGAGAATAGAAGGAAGAAATAAGCAGAATAGCTTTGGAACTAATGTGTTGAATTTGTTATATACTGTTTTAAAAACAAGTCATTTGTAATGAAAATTTTTAAGTTCATATGCAATCTTATTTTTCTGTTCTTGCTATATGGAAATTTTCATGTTTACTGATGTTTGTCAAGTGCATAAAATAAAAATTTTTTAAAGGATACAATTTACAAAACTATATATAGCATATCATATATAGTAAAATGCATTTATTATAAAATTATATTTTTATTATAAAATATCTTTTATGATATATGAAGGATAGTTTGAAGAATGAAGGGGACTTCAGCCAGGGATGTGAGCCATGGAGATCAATCAAAAGATAACTGAAATAGTTATGAGGTGATGGGAACCTAAACTACAATAGTAGCTATATGAATCAAGAGAAGGTGATTGATGCAAGCAGTAGTAATTGTATTGTAAATGTTTAACAACTAGCTGGGGGGGGCGGGGACATAAAGCATGAACATATATATGCATATGGATGCATTAATTTATTATAAACATTAATCATACAAAATATTGTAATATATAATTTATAAATAATAATAACATATGTTATTGTTAAGTCATTTCAGTTGTGTCCAACTTTTTGAGACTTCATTTGGGGGTTTTCTTGGCAAAGACACTGGAGTGGTTTGCCATTTCCTTCTCCAGCTTATTTTACAGATGAGAAAAATGAAGCAAATAGGATTAAGTGACTTGTCCAGGATCACACAGCTAGTAAATATCTGAGGCCAGATTTTAACTCAGGAAGATGAGTCTTTCTGGCTCCAGAACCAGCCTTCTATCCACTGTGCCACCTAGCTGCCCAGTAATAACATACATAATACTCTTTATTGTAAATTCCATATAGCTGATTGTCACAGAATGATTTCATTGATTTTTGCCAAACTCTTGCACCCATACTCCAACCTGTGATTGCAATTCATCCATGATAGTTATATCACAGTCTGCTCTTTTCCCAATATACTTATTGTCATTAAATTTACTATGTGATCTACAGTTAAACTATTTCTCACCCTTGCACAAATCATATTCATTCAATTTAAACTTCTTGCAGTTTCAGCACTACTGAATGCAACAGTGCTATCTTCGTAGCTTTTTGTATAGTTGCACAGACTGACTGTTTGATTCCACATTATTACCTACAAAATCCCCAAAATCATTCAAATCAATTTCATGTTTTAAAATTATATTTAAATGATACAATTTTTTCACCAGTTATACCAAGCTTAAGTTAGATAATCAAAATGCCAAGTGACTGGTTCTAACAAATCAAAATAATCAAAAATGCTTTCATCATTTTTTCTGTCTGATAAAAGTTAAGCTTATGTGTTGAATTATGTTTTCTAATGGCATATTCCTAGGAAAAGCATTAAACTCATCACTTTTATTAAATGAAGGTTATTTAAAACTTATCTGACTTAACCAATCTTCAACTTGAGTGTCATGCTTTCTGATACCAATCTTTAAATTTTCCAAAGCTCGTCTAGTACATTCGATTAATTTTTGGATTTTTGAATGTTATTTGATATTGATTACAATGCAACTGAAAATAATGAAAATTCTTCAGGAATTTCAATTATTAAAGCAGTCTTGCAGGAAATCAACGTTAGCTGATTTCTTTGCCAAAACAGAAAAATAAGAATAAGAAAATACATATAAAATACAAGATAGGTATACCATATAGCACTAGAAGCTCATAAACTACAATGCTACTCGTTTTGATCCCAATTCTCTACCAATTTTAATCATTTCAATATCAAGTTCTTTAGGTACAGTTCCTAGCTCAGTTTGATTTTTATTAGACTGGCAATAAATTTTATCCAGAAATATTTTTAATGATTAATTTGTATTATTTCAAAAACAGAATAGTCAAGTAATAATTGCAATCAATAATTTAAAACACTGTCAAATGCTGATTTTAGGAAATTTTCCTAAAAACTTGATTGTTGGGGCGGCTAGGTGGTACAGTAAGTAGACCACCGGCCCTGGAGTCAGGAGGACCTGAGTTCAAATCCAGCCTCAGACACTTAACACAAAAACTAGCCCTGTGACCTTGGGCAAGTCACTTAACCCCAAAATGCCTCCAAAAAGCAAAAACAACAATAGCAACAACAACAAAACTTGATTGTTACTCCATCCTTTCTTCTGAGGATTATATTAACCCATCTGAACAAAATGCAATTAATTTTGCTTTCAAATATTCATTATTAAAGCCACAATCATTTGAAGACAACAACACTGTATTGAAACTATATTCTATTGTGGTTGACACTAATTCTTTTAAAACAATTAAAAAAAACATTATTAGTGCTGGAGCTGATTAAACCACACAGTGGCTATGTTTAACAATGGAATATCTGAAAATTTAATGATAAGTTCTCTTGAGCCAGTACAAGCTGGGTCTGGAACACAACTGGATGCAAGAGATGTTATTATGGTAGATTTAACAAAACAAAAGCAACTGAATGAATGTGAAAGGTGAAAGAGAATGAGGTGTCTAGGATGACTGAGGTTGTAAAACAGGGTAATTCCAAGGATAATAGTATCTTTGATAGAAACAGGAAATTTGGATTTTGGAGGAAAGATGAGTTCTGTCTTGAACATGCTCAGTGGGAAATCCCTAAGAAGATATCCACTTAGAAACATCCATGAGAAAGTTGGTGATACAAGAAGGGAACTAGATGTATAGAACTGGGAAATGTTTATATAGACATGATAATAGAACGCAACCCATAGGATCTGAGGAGATCACATATGGTTAGAGAAAGAAGAAAAAACAGGACAGAGCTCTAAGGTACACCAACACTCAAAGGGCAAGGATTCTGATACTAAAATGGACCCTAAGAAGTATCCAGACAAGTAGGAGAAGCATGATAAAGAATCTAAATTTAAAAAGCAAACAAACAAGAAAGAGAAGATTTCCAGTAGGAGAGGCTAGGCAGAGGCAGCTACATGGCTCAATGGATAGGGTGTCAGACTTGGAATCAGGAGGGCATGAGTTCAAATTCAGCCTCAGAAACTTACTAGCTGTGTGACCCTGAATAATTCATTTTGCCTCTGTTTGTCTCACTTTCCTCATCAGTAAAATGGGTATATTAATGGTACTACCTCCCAGGATTGTTGTATCAAATGAGATAATATTTGTGAAGCACTCAACACATTACTGGCACACAGTAAGCACTATATAAATATTAACTATAATGATTATTATTATTACTGAACAACTGTGTCAAATAGTATGGAGAGTTCAAAAAGGTTCACAAATAAGAGATAACTGGTAACTCTGGAGAGAGTAGTTTCAACTGAGGATGAGGATGGAAGTCAAAATGCAAGGAGTTGAGAAGTAAGTAAAAGAAAAAGGAATGGAGAAAATGAGTGTAGAGAGCTTTCTCTAAGAGTTTGGCTGTGAAACGGAAGAGAGATATAATGGACAACAGCTCTAAAAAGTAGTGGAGTCAAATAAATTACAGGATGAAGGCACTTTAGGGATGTCTGTAAGTGGTAGGGAAGGAGCCAGGGGATAAGGAAAATTAGGAAGAAAGTGAGAAGGAATGGTAAAAGAGGAAGGCTCCTGGAAGAGACAGTAGGGGCTTGGCATTTGCAAGGAGAAGACCTCTTCCAAGACTCATGCAAAGAGGACAGAATGAGAAGTGATATAGAAGCAATTTGGAATATTACATTTTACTTGTACCCATAACCTGACTGCAAATTTTATATTCTTTCTATTACTCTACACTAACTCCTGGCAAAATAACTTACCATTGTTACACAACTAATTTCCCTAACTCCCAGAAGTGTGCTTTCTACTACCATTTTTTAAGTTGGAAAAAATTTGGACTTCACAAAGATTAAGTGATAAGTAACTTGCCTGTGATCATATGCCTAGTTGATGACAAAGAAAGTTCTAGAACTGAGCTTTTCTTAGGTCTAAACCTGTGTTTCTTTATCCTAAGGTCCTTCATTCCCACTCCTTTATGATGGGCCATTCCTATAGCCAAAGGGTAGACTACTGGAGAGCGAGTGGCAGGTGGGATGGCTCTTTTTAGCTCTGGCAACCCTTACACACAAGATAAAACAAAGAGGCTAATGACAATGATATGGTCACAAGTCTTACAGAAGTTATATGAGAAAAGAGGTCTAAGAGCACAACAGCAAGAAGAACAGATCTATCTATGAGAGTAAGAACATATGCAGACCTGGATATATCACCACAAGCTTAGATGGCATGATTTCAGTGGTCAGCTGCAAATGGGGATTTTGACATAAAAGAAACCAGGAAATGAAAACCTGACACACACTGGAGGATATAAAGTTAGAACTAAAGATGGAGATAAGGAGAAAATTGGAAAGGAAGTTACCTCTAGCTTTCAATTTTTTCTTCTATAATGGCTGTGGGAGAAGGGAAGGCCAAGGAAAGCAAAAGAAAATATAAGCAGCTTCTGTCAAAGAATGAGTCTAAGAAGAGGCCCCAGGCAAGAGAAGATTCTTTTGAGGATCCACTTCTCAAGAAACAAGAACAGTTGCTCAGTATTAATTGAACTGTTTAATTAATTTTGACTTAATTGAACAACATAGTATCTTTTATTCATTAAAATTCCTTACTCTTTAAAGTAAGAGATTTTATGGACTCAGCAGAGAAATATTAAGTGTTCTTGAGATCAGTGACCAGGTATTGTTTAACTTTGTATCTTTCCCAGACCTTAGTATAAATGAATGCAAAGCATTTGTTACATACCTATTATATGACAGGCATTGTTCTAAATAGTGAACATACAAACGCCAAAGTGAAATAGTCTGTGCCCTCAAGGAGATTGTATTCTAATAGGAGGAGGAAATACATATAGGTATACAGTGACCAGGAAAGGGAGTTTTTGTCTTCAGAGTCACAAGAATGGTTGACTGGAGCCACAGGATAATCAATTGTCACAACATTCCCAAAAGCAATGGTACTACTGATCTTACTGTTCTTCCCAAAAGCAAAAGGTAGAAAACAGTGAAAGGGAGGAGAGTAACAAAGGAATAAAGGCAGTGACAGGGCTGAAACAAGAACTCACAAATATCCAGAATGGGGCACTGATATAAAAAGAAAATAATACATGTTAACTGGATCTCTAAAATTTAAGCAATTAAACAGAGACTGTCTGTAGACAACCTAAGGGCCTACTACTCTAACACCCTACAAATATATAGCAATATTTTGATTATTATGCATAACAGTATTCACAAAGTGCAGGGGCACTGCTAATGAATGATGTGACAGTGTTATATATGACAACAGTCGACAGATGTAGCTCTTAAAGGAGCTTTGTATTAAATTGACATTTGCATTAAAAAGGGCTGATAAACAAGTTCATCACATGGAATCCTCAGGTGGTGCTTGCCTCCCTTCCATACCCTCTCCAATGCTCTCTAACAGATTTAAAGAAAGAAGTTTTTCTACCACATTGTTGGCGTGCATACCTCTCCAAATGGAAGAATTATGCTTTCTACAAGGCAAGAGTATTATGTACTACAAGAAATATCACATATACATCATAAGGGTAAGGGAAGATTGATAAGATCCTTTAACACTAGCAAAATGTTTCCAAATAATGATATTAACTTATATATAGGCTGACATTCAATATAATAATAGAAGACATCTTTCAAAATTCCTCTAGAACAGAGATTAGCAACTTCTCTTGATATGACTGTCTTGGAAAAAGAAAGAAAAGGATGGTTACGGGATAAAAATAACTAGCATTTATTATTAAATAACATTTAATCCTCATAGCCACCCTATAGCTAAGTAATATTTTCTACATTTTAGAGGTCAGGAAAAAGACCCTGGAAATCACTGTCCATGATTCTCCTGAGTAGAAAATGTAGGAGGGGCCCTAAGGTGCCTACAAGTAGTGATTTCCTTTAAAAAGCAAACAGACCTAAAAACCTAATCCCCCCCAAAAAAAATCTCCATTATTTCTGGAAATTTCTGTTCACTTTGTTCCAATGTTCAAAAGTTTCATAAATTAGGAACTAAGGAGGCAACAAACAAGATTAAATTGAAATAGAAATGAATTTGGAGTGAGAGGACCTGGGTTTCATATTAGCTTTGCCAACATCACTTAACGTCTGCCTACTCTAATAATAGCACTTACCTATTAGTTGTTGTAAGGATCAAATAAAATAATACTTGTAAGGCACTCTGCAAACCTTAAACACTAGTTATTGTTATTATTATTATCACTATTATTACCTGTATCACTTAATTTCTCTGGGCTTTGGTTTCCTCCTCTCTGTGTAGTACCCAGGGTGTCCCATTCTCACACTCTGGGATTCAAAAATAGCTACTGTAGATTCAAGATAGTCTACGTCTGACATCTAGGGTCTGACATCCCCTCAAAATAATAGCTCATGAGCCCCATGTCTACTTTTTCTCCAGGAAACTAGAGAATTCAATTAGTTCAAACCAAAGACATTTAATGAAAAAACATAGGAAAATTTACAATAGAACATTCCCTCTCATGAACATTTAGCACACTTATACACACAAACACACTGTGAGGAGACTGAGCACATATGGGGATCATGCATGTGGGAAGCAGGCATGAATATGTGGAGAGACAACTCACACTTCTACTGTTTTAGAACAATCACACTGCTCTTACTAGGCCTCTATCTCTGAAGGGCCTGAAGCCTGTCCTTTGCTGGGCCTTCAGTCTAATATTAGAGTCCAGACCTTAGTACTTGGGCTGGTAAAGGCAGGCTGACAACTCTTTCTTTCATCAGGCAGAGTGTGGTCCAGAGATCAATGTCTTCTATTATAAATAACAATATTAGATAGATAGATAATATAGGGTTAGCTGCTCTAAATAATATTACTAGCTACATTCATACAATGCCTGCTTTACAAATATTATCTCATGTGATCTTCACAACAATCCTAGGAGGTAGTGCTATTATTATCCCCACCTCACAGCTGGGGAAACTGAAGCTAACAGAGGTTAAAGTGACTTATTCAAGGTCACAGAGAGCTAGTAAGTGTCTGAGGTGGGATACAAATTCAGGTCTTCTTGACTCCAGGCCTAGCACTCTATCCACTGTACCACCTGTCTCTCAGGCTCTGCAGCAAATGAATTTGTAGACCATATCTGGTATAGCTCAGAAGCATCATATGCACCAAGAGTGGCCCACAACACTCCTGAGTCTATGTAAAGATACCACTTCTTTAAAATCATAGTGTTCCTGGGAGGTTTTATTTGTTCATACCTGGGTGCAAATTGGTTCCTCCGCTTTCTTAACACCTAAGAAAGATGGGAGGGGAGAAGGGGAAGGGAGTTTTTAATCCAGGAAGGCATGAGAGTAGATGGTACAGCGGGGCACTGTGAGGAAAAACTAAGGCTACGGCCAGAGGGGAGTCCTTGGGTAGAGGGGACCCTGGGGGTCAGTGAAGAGAGGCTCCTGCGGCTGGGAGCCCCCAATCAATCCATCCACAAGCCCTCAGTAAGCCCCATTTGGGCCCAGGTGCAGTACGTGCAATGATACCGATGAAATCATGGGCCACAGACACGGCTGCTGCCCCACCTTACCTCTGGCCCGGGAGGTAGGCGTCAACGCTAGTTCTGGGCCACTGGACAGGCGGGTGGTAACTTGCCACCGATGCAAACTCCTCCAACGCAGCTCTCCCATGTCTTTTGTAAAGTGGGCTTTAAAAGACTTTACGGGGACTATAAAGCGCTTGGGAGGTCCAAGATCCAGATCCCGACCACGTTACCATCGAATATCAGCTGCCTAATACAGTCAGAAAATTCCTAGGGCATGGGGAATGGAAGAGAGAATGTGGGTCTTCTGCCCGAACTACGCAAGCTATAGAGCACGCCGCCCATCCAGAGCATGCGCAGTCTAGTCTTGTGAGGTTTGTTTTTTTTTCCCCTCCACTTCCCTGCCATTAACTGGGCATGCGCGGTTACCTCCCCCAAGTAGAAAAGCGAAAAAGTGTGTACTGGAGCTCTTTTCTCTGTTTTGATTCCTTTGAATAAGGACTGATTTTAGAGTCAAAGGATTGCCCTGTTAACAAAATCAAAATTCAAATCGACAGGCATTTTTCAAGTACCTGTACTATGTGCCAGACACCAAGCATACAAACACGGTCCAATAACAAGCCTCTGCCATAGTGGAGCTCCAGGTCTAATGAGGACAACAGACAAACAGCTACATACAAACAAGACATATGCAGGATGACCTAGAGATAAGCAACTGGGGGAAGGCACTAACTGATGTTAGGAGGCTGGGGAAAGGCTTCCTGTAAAAGGTGCTATTTTAATGAGATTTGAAGAAATAGTTAGACAAAATGAACTATGTAAGTTGTAAGCTAAAGAAGGTAACAGTATGCATCCTTGTGGGCTCCTTTTCCAATCTTTTTTTATTTGCTTTTTTTTGGAGGGTAGTTGGGGTTAAGTGACTTGCCCAAGTTCACACAGCTAGTTTTTGTGTTGAGTGT
The DNA here is from genome assembly GCF_028583685.1 of Petaurus breviceps papuanus. NCBI lineage: Eukaryota > Metazoa > Chordata > Mammalia > Diprotodontia > Petauridae > Petaurus > Petaurus breviceps. Next base: position 4,727,283 of record NW_027187378.1, read on the forward strand.
CTGAGGTCGGATTTGAACTTAGGTTCTCCTGACTCCAGGGCAGGTGCTCTATTCACTGCACCCCCTAGCCGGCCCCATGTTCCAATCTTAAACCAATCTGTTGTGCCCTGTTCACTTCTAACTGTTGCTTCTTGACCCACAGACACAGCTTCCTCAGGAGACATGATGATCTCCTACTCCCATCTCCTTGAAGACTTGCCACATTTTTTCGTCATCTACACAGTCAAAGCCTTTTAAGTATAATCAATGAAGCAGAAGTAGATGTTTTTCTGGAACTCCTTTGCCTTCTCCATAATCCAGTGAATGTTGGCAATTTGGTTTCTAGTTCCTCTGCCCCTTTGAAAACCAGCCTGCTTTTCTGACAATTCTGGGTTCACATATTGCTGAAGTCTTGCTCAAAGAGTCTTAACCATAATCTTGCTGGTGTGTGAAATGAGCACAATAAAAAGTTTCAATAATTTGAACATTCCTTGGCATTGCCTTTCTTTCAGGTTGCGACATAAACTGATCTTTTCCAATCCAATGGCCACTATTAAGTTTTCCAAATTTGCTGGCATATTGAGTGCAGCACTTTAATGGCATCATCTTTTAGGATTTTTATCCTAAAAGCTGGAATTCCATAACCTCCCCTAGCTTTATTGTTAGGTAGGCTTTCTCCAGGATCTAGGTAAGTAACCACACCATTATAGTTATCAATGACACTAAGATCTTTTTTGTGTAGTTCTTTTTGTGTATTCTGATCACTTCTTAATCTCTTCTACTTCTGTAAAATCCCTCTCATTTTTGTCTTTTATCACATTCATTTTTGAATGAAACATTTCCTGGAGGTCTCTTCTCTTTCCCATTCTGAGCCACAGTCAGTTCCAGATCCTATTTTAGCTGACTGTACAGAGCAGGGTTTCTTAAACTTTTTCCACTCATAACCCCTTTTCGCCTTTCTCACAGCATTTGTTGGCATTGGGTGGCCTGAGGGCATGCACAGTGGAAAGTGTCCATGCTTTGTATTCAGAACCAAGGCTGCCAAGTTGTCTGATACAACATGGGCAAGCACTGCCAGAAACATCTCCAATTCATTACAGTTTTGCAATTGATTTTTGGTCATTGCACATTCAGAAACTTCTGACAGTTCCCAAATTTTTTGTGATCTCATATGGGGTCACACCCCACATTTTAAGAAGTACTAGAAAAAGCTTCTCCACCTTTGGCTAGAAAGTATATAATCACTCTGATTTTGATATTGACCATCTAATGATGTCCATGAGAGTCGACTTTTGGGTTGTTGAAAGAGTGTTTACTATGACCAGTGAGTCGTCTTGACAAAATTTTACTAGTCTCTGCCCTGCTTCATTTTGTACTCCAAGACCAAATTTGCCTATTATTTTAATTAACTTTTGATTTCCTATTTTATCATTCCAATTTCCTATGATGAATGTGTGAATGTTACATTTTTTTGTTATTTTTTAAAAGATATTGTAGTTCATAGAACTGATCAAATTTGGGCTCTTCAGCATCAGTGGTTGGAGCACAGACTTGTATTAATGTGATGTTGAACAGTTCATTCAACTGTCAACAGTTGAACAGTTGCCTTAGATTTAAGCAGATATTCAGTCATTTTTTAAATATACCACAGTACTGCTTTTCTCACCCTTTTATTGACTTTGAGGGTACCTCCATTTCTTCTAAGGAACTATTGTCCACAGTAGTATATATAACAATCACTGAAATAAATTAATTCATTCCCATCCATTTAAGTTCACAGATACCCAAAATGTCAACGTCTAATCTTTCCATCTCCTATTTGACCACATCCAGCTTACTTTGATTCATAGATTTTACATTCCAGGTTACTATGCAATATTGATCTTCATAGCATCGTACTTTCCTTTGGTCACCAGGCATAACTGAAGCTGAGGTTCCTTTTGGCTTTGGTCCTCTACTCTTCCCCAGCAATATACTGGATACCTTCTGACCTGAGGGGCTCATTTCCCAATGTTATCTCTTTCATTGTTTTAGTACTGTCCTTGGTGTTTTCTTGGCAAAGGTACTAGAGTGGCTTGCCATTTCCCTCTCCAGGGGATCTCCTTTTTCAGAACCCTCCATTATGATCTGTTCATCTTGGGTGACCCTGTACAGCACAGTTTATGAGCTTTGTTTCATTCAAACCACCTTACTATGACAAGACAGTAATCCAGGGGGGAATAATAGCACCTATCTCCTAGCTAATATTGGTACCTACCTCCTTCTCAGAAAAGAAACATGGCTTTGTTAAGTGTTTAGGTACCAGTGTGCACATAGTAGGCATGTAATAAATGCTTGTTTCCTTCCTTTTTTCCAAAAGAGATAACATATGCAAAGTGCTTTACAAACCTTGAGGCACTACACAAATGCAAGCAATTATTGTTATCTCACATTTGAAGTGAACTTTTCTTTTTCATATACCTAATAACATAAAGGACCCCGCTAGTAATCTCAACATATAAAAATCAAGCTAAACATTTAGCCTTTAGATTGAAAAGATGGATTCTCCTCAAAAAGGGCACCAAAGTGTTCAAAGCATGATACTTCTCTTTAGAAGAATTAAACATGAAAGCATTCTTGACATATCTTGTGGGAAGCTGAAAGTGATTACTTTTTTATAAGGATTACAATTTAACTGTACTAAATACTACTGTTTTGTTTGCAAATGGCACAGCAGAGGCAGGAGGGAAAAACTGCATTAAGAAACCCTTGCCTCAAAGAAAAGGCCTAATTCCAGGAAAGAAAAATGTGGTAAGCCACATACTGGTTATTCCTGAAAATAATTTTTACCACCATTGCACACTAAACTTGGTTTAGTGAAAAAAAATTAAGATGATGAATCAAAATGGTATAGATTTTCTTTATCTGACATAAATTTCCAGGAATTAGTGAGGCTAAAATAAAAGAAGAGGTTCCTCAAATAGAGGAGGTGATGAACGATGAACACTTCGAAAAATAGCCGAATAAAGCTAAAGGAACTGCATTTAAAAACAAAAATTTTTTTAAGAAACTATAAGAAATTGTCAATTATCTCAAACTTATAAAGTTATACAATGTAATATCATTCAAAATCCATTTCTTGGACTCACATTTCATTTTCTTTCTGAAAAAAAACTAGGTTTTCCCCCAAATAAGTGCATGGAATGCTTCCATCAAGCAGTCTCAGCAATGAAAAAGCAATACCAGGGCAGTAGAATCAAGGTACAACAGATAACTGCTATCCCATGCTGTGGAAAGATGTTCCACTGAAAAAAAATCAAATAGGAAATCATCAGTAGTTACATTGTAGATGAGTTTAAAATAAATTGGTTTATAAAAAAATTATTTTGTATATAAAACTGTGGTTCTTCTGAAAATAAAGGGGTAACAGATAAAATCTGAAGCCATACTTGAAATCAGCTAAAAAAATACTATAGGCTCATCCATTTAATAAGCTGGACCAAAAAAATAGGTTTTTCCTTGTCCAGTTTATAATCTATGCATAGGGGGCTATCACCAGTCATCCTGACCTATGTTTTACCAGTGAATTCAAATGAAGAGGAGAGAGTGAGGCTGATGACTTTGCACAGTGCTGCCTCACTTAAATCCAATTCACTTGCAAGTCAAGACATCACCCTCCTGGTGTCATTGGTCCTCTTGGAGAAGGAAGGATGAACAACAACAAGGATCTATTCATAGCCAGCCCTGATCTCTCTCCTCAACTCCAATCCTATATCTCCAAATACCTACTGGACATCTCATCTGAGTGCCCTGTAAGCATTACAAGCTCAACATGTTCATTATCTTTCTCCTTAAACCCAATCCTCTTTTTAACTTCCCTATTTCTATTGGAATTATTATAATTCTTTCATTCACCCAGGTCTGCAAACTCATGGTCATCTTTGATTTTTCCCTCATTCACCCCTGATATCTAAACAATTGTCAATTCCTCTTTGATAACACCTCCACTGTCTCCCCCCTTGTCTTCACTCACATGGCCACCACCCTAGTTCAAACTCTTGATCACCTCTATCACTGGACTATTGTTTAACAGCCTTTTAGTAAGTGTTCTCCTTTCTTCCAGTCTCCCCCCTCCTCAAATCAACCTCTACACAACTATCCAAACACTCTTCCTAAGATAGTTCTTATCATGTCTCCCCCCTGTTCAAAATCCTCCAACAGCTTCCAATTGCCCTAGTTTAAAATGCAATTTCCTCAACCTGGCATTTAAAGCCCTTCGTATTCTCACTCCAACCTACCTTTCCAGACTGCTTTCACATTACTCCCCTCAGGTATTCTACATTCCAGCCAAACCACCCTACTTGCTATTCTCAGAAGCATCCTCCCATCTCCATGCCTCCCCATAATCTGTATCTCATTCACATTCTCTCCTCACCTTCAACTAAACTTCCTTCAAAGCTCAGCTCAGGTGCTACATTAACCTATCCTGATATACTCAGTTATTAGTCCTCCCCTAGTCCCCAAATTATCTTATATTTCCCTGTTTGCATACAAGTTCTTTTCTCCAGTCAAGTGTATGTTCCTTAAGGGCAGGAACTACTTTTTGGTTTTCTCTTTGAAGGCACAGAACCTTGTACTGTGCCTTTCAAATTGTAGTGTCTTAATAAATGTTTGATTACTATACATTATTCTATACAGAACTTTTTAATGGTAAGGGAATTTGAAGATCTTCCCTGCCCCTTAATGGGCCTCACTTGGAGCCCTACAAGAGAAGCTTGCTTAGGCAAGGCTTGTTTTTCAAGAAGGCACCTAAGGGGGTAGCTAGGTGGCACAGTGAGTAAAGTGTCAGCCCCCAGAGCCTGAGGTGAGATTTTGCTTTGGGGCTCATTTATGGGAAGAGTTGTGTGATTTGGCTAGATGAGACTGTGGGCAGTGATTGAGTCCCTTGGCTTTGAAAAACCTGGTGCCTCTCTCTCTCTGGTAACTAACTCTGTATATATGTAATGGTCAGAGAGCTAGTAGCCCTGCCTGTTGGTCTATTGAATTGTGTTATTTTCTCTGTCTGTATTTTTGTCTGCTTGTAATTTCTGTTTGTATTTTCTGAAGTTCAGGGTGCTAACTTTTTCCCCTGAACTAAGTGATTAAAGTAAGATTATTCATCTCTTTTGAGTTGCTTTCCTTTAGAAAAGCAGATCAAAGAACCTGTTCTAGCAGTCATCATAGGTATGCTAGGGTGCTTGTTGATACAGACATCCATGATTTCTGAACTTCTAATGGATTAAAGAGAGAGAGAGGAAGGAAGGAAGGAAGGAAGGAAGGAAGGAAGGAAGGAAGGAAGGAATCTCTTGTCTTTTATTAAACGGAGATTCAAAAAGTCTTGTTTAAATGAATAAAATGTCTATCTTTCTAAACTACTCCATTGTAGCTTTCATTTTCTGTGTAGAGAATATCTTTGTCCTCAGTACAGTAGTTAAATTGTTGACTTTCCTGAAAACTCAAATATTACTCTCTTAAGAAAAGTATTAACAGAACATAGTGATCAGATAACTACCTCAGTATCCTCTCTGGAAGATAGGTAGATTTTTACATGGAAGAAGATAGATTTTTATATGAGTATAGTAGATACATATTAGATATAATTTTCATACTTATTAGATATGATTTTCACCAAAGTCTATTTATCAAAACTTGGGTTGGTAGGACACAAAAAAGTAACAACACTCAGTATACATTTCCACCTCACCATTTTAAAAGTTAATTAAAATTTCACTTCACTGCAAGCATAAGTAAGCTGCCAGTAGCAAATATATTGTATAATATATATATATACATAGATATGATATGTATACACACATGTATGTACATACTTTTGTTGGTGTTGTTCAGTTTTGTCCAACTCATTGTGATCCCATTTAGGATTTTCTTGGCAAAGATACTGGAGAGGTCTGCCATTTCCTTCTCCAGCTCATTTGTAGATGAGAAAACTAAGGCCAACAGGGTTAAATAACTTGCCCATGGTCACAAAGCTAGTAAGTGTCTGAGGCCAGATTTGAACTCAGGAGGAAGAGTCTTCCTAACTGCAGGACCAATGATCAATCGACTACACCACCTAGCCATCCTTCAAGTATATACATTTCTACACACATAGGTATGTGAATATATACATATATTTCATTTAGTATCATTAAAACAAAAACTATTGATCAATTATAGTTCAACTTGGTTATTGTCTCTATCAAATGCTTGGGACACTATGGGGCTAAAAGACAAGAAAGGGAGGCTGTGTTAGGAGCAACATCCTACCTCACCTCTGCTTCCATTAAAGTTAAGTTAGTTTTTCCTTTAAAAAAGTCCTTAAAAATCAATTTTTCCCTGATTGGTTCAGGGAATTAAAGGCTTCCATTCCAGAACTCAATATAAATTACAAGAGGCCAGGCCTGAGTCAGACCCAGTCCAGAAGAGAGGCAGACATGTGCTTATTACAGATTTCTTACTTGTTTCCTCCTCTTACAGAGGTGAGAACTAAGCAGACTAAGAGACAGTGGAAGTGGGGTGGGAAGGAGATCAAGTATTTAGGAAGGTTAGAGAAGTACCCTCAGGACACTTATACATAAATTGTTGAGGAGAAAGTTTGGCCTGGGAGCTTTGAGCTTGGTGATACTTCATAGGAGCATAGGTGGCTAAGTGGATAGAGCACTGGACCTAAAGTCAAGAAGATTCATCTTCCTGAATTCAAATCTGGACCTCAGACACTTACTGAATATGTGATCCTGTGTGAACAAGCAGTTTTCAGAGGAAGAAATTAAAGATATCTGTAAGCATATTTAAAAAATGCTCTAAATCACTATTGGTTAGAGAAACACAAATCAAAACAACTCTGAGGCACCACATCTCACCAGCCAGATTGGCTAAGATGACAAAACAGGAAAATGACAAATGCTGGAGAGGATGTGGAAAAATTGGAACACTAATGCATTGTTGGTGGAGTTGTGAACTGATTCAGTCATTCTGGAGAGCAATCTGGTACTATGCCCAAAGGGCTATAAATACTTTCATACCCTTTGACCCAGCAATACCATTTATAGGGTTGTATCCCAAAGAGATCATAGAAGTGGGAGGAAGACCCATATTTACAAAAATATTTATAGCAGCTCTTTTGGTGGTGGCAAAGAATTGGAAATTAAGGGGATGACCATCAATTGGGGAATGGCTAAACAAGTTGTGATATATGAATGTAATGGAATACTATTGTGCTATAAGAAATGAGGAGCAGATGGATTTCACACTTACCTGGAGAGGCTTATATAAACTGATGCTGAGTGAGAAGAGCAGAACCAGGAGAAATTTGTACACAATTACAGATACAATGTATGTGTGACGACTAACTTTGATAGACTGGACTCTTCTCAGCAATGCAGGGTTATAAGACAACTACAAAAGACTCATGGTGGAGAGATGTCTACATTCAGAGAAAGAACTAGAAACAACAGAATTTGAATGCAGATTGAAGCAAACTACCTGCTCTCTTTCTTTTTCTTGTTTGGTTTTGTTTCCTCTTTCCCACTGTTCATTCCATCCATTACAATTCTTCTTTATAACCTGAATAATGTCTAATGTGAAAGTATTTGCAGATCCAATACTTGATTGCATACTGCATTAAGAGTTAGCAGAAGGGGTGGCCAGGTGGCTCAGTGAGTAAGAGCACCAGCTCCAGTGTCAGGATGACCTGGAGATCGAATCCCGGGCTCAGACACTCAGCACCAGACCCAGAAATAACTGGCCGTGTAAACTTTAGCAAGTTACTTAACCCCAATTGCTTAAAAAAAACAAACTATCAAGTCTTTTAAAAAAAAGACTTCAGGGAGGTCAAGTATGTCACAAAGTGTACTACTATATTTAAAACTTTATGATAGAAGTTATGGGGGACACCCAATAGAAAACGCACCACCTCTATGATTTGAATTCAGCAACTTTTTTTTTAATATTTTCATGATTTCACATCAGAATTGGGGAGACTATTTGATAAAGTTGCTATGAATCATATTTACCATTATGATGCAGAAAAATACAACCAGATTGATTATTTCCAGGTTTAAATGGAAGAAAATGCCAGGATGATGATATAGGATGAGTTCAGTCATTTTGGTCCTTAAAATGACTGTGTAGCATCAGATGTTAATTGACCAATTCATTCTCCACCTACTGACATCCTCCTCCATAAAATTCCATGAATTTTTTGCAGGGTTGCTGTTTTCACCTGGAGTTCTCTCCTCTTTTTCATCTGCCTTTATAAATCCTAGCCATTCTTTAAATCCATAATTGTGCTATCTCCCCCATGAAGCTTTCATACTGAGCCTTCCCCAGCTAATAGCCATCTATGGAGTTACAGAATCTGAGTTGAAAGGGATATCAGAAATCATTCAGTCCAAACAAATGTGAAAGAATTCCCTACTATAACATACTTGACAAGTGGTCATGTGGTCTCTGCTTGAGGACCTCCAAGGGTAGTGACCCAACACATCTCTAGGAACCTCATTACACTTTTTAATAGTTATAATTGTTATAAAGTTTTCCATAGAGTTCCAATTGTAGGAAATTTTTCTCTGAAATCAAACCTAAATTAGCTTATTTGAGTCTTATATCCATTGCTCCTGGTTCTATGATTTGGAGCCAAACAAAGTCTAATGTCTCTTCCAAATGCTGGTCCTTCAAATGCTTGAAAGTAGCTTGAAAGTTTTACCTGAGCCTTCTCTCATTTAAACCTGCTCAGCTCCTTCCACCTATCCTCACATGACAAAGACTGAAGGCCTTTCACAACCTGGTTGTTCTCTTCTGGACGCTCTACAGATGATCAACATTCTTCTTTTAACTGTGGCACCCACAACTGAACAGAATATTATAAGATGAGGTCTGATGAGGTTTACAATGGGAATATCGCTTCCCTATGCCTGGAAACTATGTCTCCAGGATTAAATTGGCTTGGATTTAATTAAATTAAATTATTTTAATTGTATTATATTAATTATATTATAATTAAATTATTTAATTTATTAATTTAATTTATTAAACATTTTCTCTAATACCCACCAACTCTTTCTTTTTTTTTCATTTTTCAAATGCTTCATTAACTTCTGATTTACATCATTAATTTCTGCCAGATTTTGAGCTACAAATTTTCTCCCCATTTTTCTCCTACACACCACCCCAGAATATCAGTCCCACAGGATATCCCCTCCTCCAATCTTCTCTCTCCCATATCTTCTACCATACCCCCTTAGACTTTTCCAGTAGGGCATGGTGGATCTTTATGCCCCAGTGCCTGTATATCTTCTTTCCCAATTACATATAAGATAGTATTAATAATAGTACATATACATATATAATATATATATATATAATTTTAAACATTTGATTTTAAAATTTTGAATTCCAGATTCATTCCCTTCCTCCCTTGTCACCCACCCTTACTGGGAAGATAAGCAGTTCAGTATAGATTGTACATGTGTAGATAATGCAAAACATTAACATAGTAGATATATTGTAAAAGACTGACTATATTTCCCTCCCTCCTATCCCACCTCCCACTTGTTCTATTCTGTACTTTGATCCCATACCTTTTCAAAAGTGAGTGCTTCCAACTTCCCTCCTCCCAGCCTGCCCTCCCTTCCATCATCCCCCCTCTTATTCCCTTCCCCCTACTCTCCTGTAGGGCAAGATACCCTATTTAATGTGTATTTCATTCCCTCCTGGAGCCAAATTCAGTGAGAATAAGGTTGACCCATTCCCTTTTGCCTTTCTATTCTTCCTCTCCATTGTAACCCTTTACCCTTGCCTCTTCTATATGAGATAGTTTACCCCATTCTGTCTCTCCCCATCTCCTCTCATTATATTCCTCTCTCACCTCTTAATTTCCCCTTTTAAGTATCATCCCTTCCTATTAAATTGGTCCTGTGCCCTCTATCTATGTATACCTATAAGCATATATACACACATTCACACATGTATTCATATGCCCTTATATCCTCCAATACAGACATATATATATATATATATTTCTATTCCCTTCAAATATTTTCATACTGAGAAAAGTTTCATCAGTTACAATTATTGTTTTTGCATGTAGGAATGTTAATAGTTCAACTTTAATCAGTGGCTTATGATTTCTTTACCCTGTTTACCTTCTCAAGCTTCTCTTGCTTCTTGTATCTGGATGTCAGATTTTCTATTCAACTCTGGTTTTTTCATTAAGAATGCTTTAAAGTCCTCTATTCCACTGAATGACCGTATTTTCCCCTGAAGATGATACTCAGTTTTGCTGGGTAGGTGATTCTTGATTTTAATCCCAGCTCCTCTGCCCTCTGGAATATCTTATTCCAGGCCCTTTGATTCCTCAGTGTAGAAGCTGCCAGATCCTGGGTTATACCAATTGTGTTTCCACAATATTCAAATTGTTTCTTCTTGGCTGCTTATAATATTCTCTCCTTGATCTGGGAATTCCAGAACCGGGCTATAATATTCCTAAGAGTTTTCTTTTTGGGATCTTTTTCAGGAGGTGATCGGTGGATTCTTTCAACCTCTATTTTGCCTTCAGGTTCTAAAACATCAGGGCAATTTTCCTTGAGAATTTCTTGGAGGATGATTTCTAGGTTCTTTCCCTGATCATGGCTTTCAGGTAGTCCAATAATTTTTAAATTATCTCTCCTGGATCTATTTTCCAGGTCAGTGGTTTTTCCCATGAGATATTTCACATTGCCTTCTCTTCTTTCATTTGTTTGGATCTGTTTAACATCATCTTGCTTTTACTTGGAATATCACTAGAAAATAGAATACAACATGTAATATCAATATCAGACTGAAACAATGATGAAAGCATTTTTAATTATTTTGATTTATTAGAACCACCTATTTGCCCTTATGGAAAATTAACAGCATGGATAGCTGGTAAAAAAAAAATGCATCATTTAAGTAAAACTTTAAAACATGAACTAGAAAGAACAGAGTTTGAATGCAGATTGAAGCAAACTACCTGCTCTCTTTTTCTTGTTTGTTTTTTTTTACTCTCTCCCATTGTTCATTCCATCCATAACAATCCTTCTTTATAACCTGAATAATGTCTAATGTGAAAGTATTTGCAGATCCTATACTTGATTGCATGCTGCTAGGAGGGAGAGGGGGAAAAGAGGGAGGAGGAGAAAATTTGAAACTCAGGGGATTGTGGAACTGAATCTTGTAAACTAAAAGTAAGCAAACAAATTAATAAAGACAAAAAAAATTAAAAAAAACTTTAAAACATGGAATTGATTTGAACAATTTTGGGGATTTTGTAGATAACAATGTAGAATTAAACAATGTTCCCATCCCTTCAATTACACAAGAAGTTGAAAAGGTTGTACTATCACAGTCAGGAGTGCTGAAGTTTCAGGAGATTACAATTTAATGAATATAATTTGTATGAGGTTGAGAAATAGTTTACCAGTAGATCATATATCAGATTTAATGACAATAGGTTTATTGCAGAAAGAGTTAGCAGACTGGACTGTAACTCTATTTGTCAAATCATGGGTAAATTGCAACCACAGGTTGAATATAAACATGAGAGTTTGGCAAAAATTAACAAAAACATTTTACAAGAATCAAGGGGCTTTACTAAATTTACAATGAAGAATATTGCATATATTATTATTTGTAAATTGTGTGCTACACATATTTAATATCAGTAATATTTATGATAAACTTATGTACCTATGGATGCATACATTTTTTTTCAGACAGGCAATAGTTATATATGTACCCACTACTCATCACTGATTTGAGAGGAAGATATTAGTTCTGTTTTAGTCTTATTTTTATGTATAGGGCAGCTGAGAGGATAGAATGTTGGGCCTTGAGTCAAGAAAATTCATTTTTCTGAATGCAATTCTGGCCTTAGCTGTGTGATCCTGGGCAAATCACTTAACACTGTTTGCCTCAGTTTCCTCATTTATAAAATGAGGTGGAAAAGGAAACAGCAAATCACTCTAGGATCTTTGCCAAGAAAACCACAAATGGGGTCACAAAGAGTCAGACAAAACTGAAAAACTACTGAACAACAAAATTATTGTGTATATTTTATAGATGATGTAACTGAAAGTCAGAGAGATTTAGTGACATGTTCATGATCACTCAAACTAGTAAATTTCAGAGGCAGAATCCAAACTTGGACCTTTTCTGTCTCCAAGTGCAGCCATCTTTCTGCTACTTCACCAATCTGCCTCCACAATAACATTCTGGCTTACAGAATTTACTTCCATTATGGTTAAATGTTCCAACACTTGTCTGATGTACCAACCTGGACCTTGTGTTACAGACTAATTGCTTGTCTCTGGTTACCACAACTGTCATTAAATGCTTAATAGTGTCATTTAAGTGATATAATTAAGCCTCCAAATTGACACCTGCTTTAAGATAAATGGTAAAGTTCACACTTTATTTGATACTATTATTTTCAGATCTATGTGTCTGGGGACTTAAAGATTTTGTTCAGGCCAAGATTAAAAAAAGAAGAAGAAGAAGCTGAATTGCCCTGACATTCTACTCACTCAAAAGACTTTGTCTTATAGAAACCAGTTTAGGATAGAGCTTGAAAATCATGATTATGTGGGATTCCTCAGCTAATTTAAAGTTTTTCCCATTCTAGAGTAGCTATCACCCAACTACCACGAAATAGGGGATGTAGCTTTGGGTTCATGCATTTTGCATTCTGAGGCAATGTCTTGATGTCTAAATTTATTTCCGTCTATTTCATCTAGTTAGTCTCCATGAAGCTGCCAAAATAATCCTCAAGTATCAGTCAGCCTTTTGTCACTCCTATGCCTAAAATCCTTTCAGTAGTTTCACCTTTCCTCTAGGATCAAATCAAACTCCTTAGCCTGGAATATTAAGGCCCTCTTGATACAATCTGACTGTCACCTACCCTTAGAGCCTGGGACTTCGACAACCTGTTTCTGATAGATTAATACCTAGCCTTTGCCTAAATATTTCTAGTGATAAGGAGTTAGTTCTTTTTAAGTTCTATCATATTTCAAATTAAATTCTATCATATTTCAAATTCTCATAGGCCCAGGACCCTATTATAGGTATATTCCATATCAATACTTAGTACAACACTACCACTAAATACATTATCAATAACAGTAAACACCATCATTATCATCATCATCTTGAAGCTTGAAATGATAAAATCTAAGTCCATCATCCTCCATTTCTCTTCACTTTCTGTGACCCCTATTTAGTGCTTCTCTATCAATCATCAAATCACACCTATAAAAATACTGCATACATACCTAATATGTGCTAGATTTCTATGGAAGGCATAAAAAATATAGGATGCTGGTCAGTATCACAGTCAAGTTAAGAAGAGAAGTCATAAGTATATAAAAATTGATAGAAATAAATTTTAATAATAAATCATAACAACAGTAGAAGAGATGCCACAAGGCAAAAGAGACAAGATTCATTATCAAATGGAATTATATAGATAAGTGTTATAGTTCAGGGGAGGGTGAAGGCCTCAAGAGAGATGAGATTAGAGCTGGATCTTTCAGGACTGGTGTTTTCTATAGGTCTCAATTTATTTTAACATAGATTTGGAAGGTCTTATACAGGGATAGACAAGACATAGCCTCCTCTATCTGTTAGAGTGTGTTGTCAAAGAGAAAAAGCTGAGGTTTTTCAGATACATGGTTTGGGGCAGAGCCTTTAGTCACAACTATATTATGTATGGTATATTGGAGAGAGGGAAGGAACAGAACCATTGAAGGATACACAGGGTTCCTCTCTAGATACAAGGTGTCCTGAAAAGTGCTAAAATTTAAAACTACAGTAAGACTTTTGAGACACCCTGAATTTTTCAAGTAAAAAACCTCAGATATCAGGCATGGCTGTCTGATTGTTTGTTATAGCTTTGGAATTAGGCTCCTGTTTCCAAGCAGAGAACTGACCAGGCTGAGAGGCACAATAGCCCCAGAAAAATCAAAAACAGTGGGCAGAAGAAAAGGCAACAAGCAAGCTTTATTGATAGGTATACTCACACAGTGCAGGGATAGCCAATATGGAATAGACACAGACAATGACATCTGTGGGGATCTGGAATGGATTTAGGAACCTTGTGTGAAGAAAGCTGTGTAGATGGATTTAGGTACCCTGTGTAAGGAAAGTGATGCGGGTTTTTATAGTGTTTTTATCCAGGTCAAGTAGGACCAGGCTCTGGAGCTAGGGGTCAGGGTTCAGACCTGGGGTGTGGATCAAGTTTTAGCACTGATGCCAACTCATGCTGCGGAGAACCCAGGGGTAAATTGATGGCTAGTTGATATTCCTTATCTCTTTGGACAGGAATGGCTGGTCTTGATCTGATACAGTGACCCAGTGGGTTTTTTTTTTTAATTTACCAAGGGTTTATTTTTTTCATTTAACAAGTGAAGAAACTACTATAGTTCTACTGTATTTCAAACAGCTCAAATGCAAAAAGGGAATTATGACCCTCATTCCTAGGAAAACGTTTTCTAATCATAGAAATTATTGAATCCAATGAAAATCAAGAAAAGTTGGGTTTTAAATAACAGAGTGTGAACATCATCACTTTATATCAAATATTCCTTTAGTTGACACAGGTACAGTGTGGTACAAGACATTAAGGGGGAGCGAAAAGATAGATGATGGTGAAGTTTGGAAATAAATAAAGCATTTTCATGGTAGTTCATAGGACACCATGTCCCTCTTATGTTTTTCCAAAGGAAAAGGAAGAAGAATATCTTGGTCCACCTGGAAATTCTGTTTCCTGTGACCTTATATCAAGATACTTTGCCTGATCTTTCTAGATAAGGTAGTACCACACTCACTTAAGAGACTGAGAAAAAGAAGAGAGATAACTCTAGAATATTTTAAAAATTTTTTTAAAAAATTATTTAACCAACCATTAAAAAGATAATATATCTCCATAGGATTCACAGTAAAAATAGAAAAACTACTCCCAGAATGACCAAGAAGGGGATAGGGAATGAGTCACATTTCAACTCAATCTGGATTGTATTATAAATGGCAACCCTTCAGAGGGGTGAATGGTTAAGAATGAACTCGATTAGTCATAATGATAATTATATGCACTTTCAAAATGTCTTTCATCCTTAAGTCTTGAAGTGCTTTTCAAACTTTAATTAGTTAAGTACCTGTCAGGTAAGTGCCCTTATGTCATTTGTGTAGAAGGGTAAACAAAGGCACCCAGAGGTTAAGTGATTTGACCAAGGTCGTCAAGCACAGATTTAAAAAGAATTCAGTCTTTCTGTGTCATAGTTACCGATATCAAATAAACTGCTGCCACATAGAGGTCGAGTGGGGACAGGGAGGGGAGGGGAAGAAAGAGAGAGACAGCAAGACAAAGAGGGAGGAAGAGAAAACAAGCAAATAGAGGTTATATGAGTTATTCAGAGTCACACAGCTAGTAAGTGTCAAAAGCTAAAGTTGAACTCAGCTCTTCCTGACTCCAGGCCCACCTAATGTACCACCTAGCTACCTTTGAATGGCTCCACTGGTATCCTTGACACATCAAGAGAAATTAAAGAAGGCCCTCTATGTTTGGGGGAACTCTAGGGCAAATTTAAAGGAAGGCACAGACAAGAGTTGCATAGAATGGCAACTGAGATCTCTATTACTAGAAAGAGGAGTCATATGGAAGAAATTGGAGAACTATTTGAGTATATGAGCATCACATGGAACTCCCCAAGATATCAAAAGATTCAAAGGAAACTCAAGAGTGCATTAGTTACATTGATGAAAAGACCTATACAAGAATGGTGCAGAAGAGAAGGTAGAGAGATAGTGCAGTATACATTTTTGAAAGGTGACCCATACGGAAGAGGGAGCTACACAGATCATTACACAGAATGCAGAGAGTAGAGAACGTTCCATATCCACAAATTGTACATAAATAGTGTACCATTTCATGTTGACAATATCAAAATAACAGCACTGAGTTGGCATCTGAGGCATTTGCTTTTTATAAAAGGCGTATTTGCCACAAATAGGAAACATTAGATTCCTCTGTCTATTAAACTACAGGCAAGGGTCTGGGCGATTGGTCCTTTGGTACTTGACATAGTTAAATAGGTGATAGGTCAGTTGAAAGTATGTCTGTTTAGTTTTTTAAGGTCACAAAAACATTTCACTAAATGACACCAACTCATTACCTTCCATCTTCTTTTAAAAAATTAATCAGTCCCCCAATTGCACCTGAAGCTACTACTGTCCCCCTGGATCATTACAGCACTCCCCCAGGAGGCAGTATCACCCACTTTGGGAACCTATGGACTATATAGACTTTTGTAGATAAGGTGATATCACTGCTTTTTACTATGCTGTTCCAAGGAACAAGAATCTTTTAATTTCATGTCTGCAGTTGCCATTTTTAGTGTTCTTTGAGCCCAAGAATATAAAATCTGACACTGCTTCCATTTCTTCTCCCTCTATTTGCCAGGTAGTGGGGTGGGATCCATCCACCATGGGATCAGTGACCAAGATCTTAGCTTCTTTTAATGCTAAACTTCAATCCAGCTTTTACACTTTCCTCTTTCACCCTCATCAAGAGGCATCTTACTTCTTCACTTTCTGTCATCAGAGTGGTATCATTTGCATAGTGGTTAGTATTAATCATCGTATTAATCAGAGTTCTTAAGTCTATCAAAGTTGTGTTTACAACATTCAATATAAATTTTCCTTTTGATTCTGCTCTCTTCACTTTTCACTGTTTAATACAAATCCTCCAAGGTTTTTCTAACCCCAATCTTTTCATCATATCTTATAGCATAATAACATTCCATTACATTCATATACCATAATTTGTTCATCTATTCCCCAATTTATTGGCATTCCCTTAGTTTATAGTTCTTTGCCATCACAAAAAGTTCCTATAAATATTTTTGAGTGTATGGCTTCTTTTCCTCTTTCTTTGATCTCTGGGCAGGCCTAGTAATAATTTGGCAGGGTCAAAGGGTATAAGCAGTTTAGTAATTTTTGGAACATAGCTCAAAACTGCTTTTCAGCATGGCTGACTCAATTCACAGCTCCACCAATAGTGATTTACTATGTTTATTTTCTGTAGTCCCCCCGACATTTATCATTTTCATTTTTTGTAAATTTTGCCTATCTGATGAGTATGAGAATCTTAGTTTCTTTCATTCACATTTCTTTAATCATTAGTGATTTGGGATTTTTTTTTACCTAAGTTTGTTGATAGCTTGAATTTCTTTTCTTGAGAAATGCATGTTCACATTCTTTGACCATTTCCTTATATTTGCTTTGAATATATTTTGTATTCGATATATAATGTGGAAAAGCACAAAGAGAATTGGCCTTGGAAGCAATAAGATCTGACATATATTAGCTATGTGATCATGAGCAAGATATTTAACCTTTCATTTCCCAGGGGAATTATTTCTATACTCTAAGTTTATACCATAAAGATGAAATCATAGGTCTAGACTATTATCCCCCCATACACACAAATTATGTGCACACACATATATATATATATATGTATACACGTGTATGTATGGGTAGTTGTATATATATATATATATATACACACCTACATTGAACTATAGGCATATGCATACATATGTGCCTCATGCATACATATATGTGTGTGCACGTATATGCATATTATTGTGTGCACATATATATAGTATGTATGTGCACATGTGTCTATACAAATATTCATTTATTCATGCATCTGTTTTCCCCCTTGATAGAATATAAGCTCCTTGGGGGGAAGAATGGTTTAGTTTTAAATCTCCATATGTAGCACCTATTGGAGTGTCTGACAAATTGTAGGGACTTAATAAATGCTTAATGAATTGGCTAGCACATAACCAGGTAGCCTAGATAATCTTACTGGAACTTGGATGTCTCTATATTCCATGGCAGTATCCCTACCATTCTATCATATTCCCCTAATTAAAGTATTAATTCTAAATCCCCTAATTGTATATTCCTGGAGGGAGGGGTTCCTGATAGAAGTTTGGAATATGGTGGGAAGTTCATAATATCTTAGTGTTTATAAGCAGTAGACAGAACCCAAAAGAGATAAGGCATAGACAAAATACTAGATTTATTACCTGGGACAAATAATTTTAGTTCTAGGCCTGAGTTTCTGCATCTACAAAATGTCCCAGCTCTCAAGACCAAAGTTTTTCTACTTCTGTAATTACATTCCTCCTCTAAATACAAAAATATTCCAGGAGCCTCCTTTAGTAATTTTTAATAAGGGCTGTGCAAAAAAAACATTTATTTGGTGTGTGGCAAAGTGTGGTAGAATTAAGAGGGAGCAGGAAATGTGTGATTTGGGACAGTTTCTAATAATATGGTCACATTTTCTTCCTCCAGCTAGACTAAATTTTTAGATTTGGAGTTAGTTATATGAGTTATTAAGACTTTTGAAGTAGAGTTGAATGAGATGATATCCATTTATGAAAACATGTCGCACCCAGTGCCAAAATGTTACAGTGATGATATCTAAGGTTCCCTCTGGCTCTAAATTCTAGGATCCTATAATATTAACACTCTGACTCAACTTCATGAGCTTGTCCAGAAAGCAAGCTACTGAACATGTTACTTTTCTAAATTTTTTTCAGCTGTATATGAAGCCATCAAAATAGCCATCTTTATTGTAGTGAAATATGGTTCAATAGAAAATGAACAGAAAAAATCAAAATAATGTTATGAAAGGCAAGACCCAATTCAACTCCATCACCACTGTAGGAAGAAAGTGGGGTCATTTTATCCCACAGCAACTTATTATAATACTTCTGGGAAGCTTACCTCCCTACTTTTCTTTAAACTATTTCTTTTTTCAGTGTTATTAATCCTTCAATTCCCTACAGAGATAACAATCAGGTAATTAATTTACTAAATGTACAACAAATAAGACTATTTGTTTGGTCAATAACCTTTTAAAATTCCAGGCCACAGAACTCTTATACTAGGCAAATGATAAGAAATGAAAAATCTCCACCAATAAATTCAGCTTTTAGAAGATTTCTGACTATATTCTAAAAATCCTTTTACATAACAACAATAAATGCATCCCTTAGAGGGGAAAAATATTTACCCTGCCATATGCTTCTCACATTGGATGAAAGACAATATAACTTTACAAATTTATTTCAAATAAAACTTAACAACTTCATAATATTTCTCATAGCCCTCATGCATGCAATAATTCAGATAACTGGGTTTCTAAACTTCTGTATTTTTAACAACAGATTTGATCAGTCTTTTGAGCACTGATTGGTTTTGGATTTCCAGTATTTTATTTTCTTTCAAAGAAGTCATATTTTCAAATGACCCAACTGCACTCAAAATACAGTTTATAGAACTCACCATATTAAAGAAAGTCAGACCGCAGCGATTTCACCTGGGAAAAAGTTGTTCCTGCTGTCTGGACAATTTTTATTCAATTATTTTACATTTTGAGCCCAGGATTTACCTTTGCACATTCCAGGATTGTTCCCTTGTCCCAGTTCTCCAGGGCAAGTTTCTTCTACTTCTGTAATCGCATCCCTCCCCTAAGAACAGAAACATTACTGGGGCCCCCCTTAGTAACTTTTAATGGGGGTTGTGTTAGGAATTCTTTATTTGGTGTGTGGCAATGTATGAAGAAAGTAAAGGGAGCAAAAATGTGTGCTTTGGGACAATCTCTAATCAGGTGGTTCTATTTCCTTCCTCAGGCTAGACTAAATTCACTTTAGAAGGGGGGTTAGTTATAAGGATTTTTAAGAATTTCAACATAGAAAGGGATTAAATGTTATCCATTTATAAAGGCATTTAGCACCTAGCCCCAAAATATGACAGAACTTCAGAGATAAGGAACCATATCTAACCAAGCCTTCACAGTCCAGAGGAGAGATAGTCAAGGGTGAATAACCAAGGCACCTGTATAATGGAAGCAGAGGCCATAGTGGCACTAGCCTTCCTGGTAAGGGGCTGCCAATTTCCATCCAGTAATGATATTGACACTGAAGTACTTAAAACTGAAACAACAACAACAACAACAAAAAGCTGTAGGGATATTTTTAATAAATTGACTGGAATCCAAGGAACAATATTCAGTATATCAGGAGAAAAGTCAATATTGGTTCATAATTCTTTCCATTGATAATGAACTATTTTTTGAAATTAAAAAAAAAAAGAAAGAAAAGGTTATTACAAGAACCTCTTATCTAGCCATTTAATGAAGGACAACATTATTCAGAGAAAGAATAGGTAAGGGGCAGCTAGGTGGTGCAGTGAATAGAACACCAGCCCTGAAGTCAGGAGAACCTGAGTTCAAATCCAACCGCAGACACTTAATACTTACTAGCTGTGTGACCTTGCGCGAGTCACTTAACCCCAATTGCCCTGCCTTCTCCCCTCCAAAAAGCAAAAAAAAAGAAAAGAAAAGGGAAAAGAAAAGAAAGAATAGGTAAATATGTGATATGAACTGAGAAATGTTGAAAAGTTCCCTTATCCAAAAGTATCGCTCCCTACTCCATCCCATCCCCCACTGGGCCTGTTTGCCACACTTTCTGAAATTCCCATTACTGGCTATCTTCCTTAAAGAGACACATGTGAGTACCATTCTATTGCCTAGGAGGGGTAGGTTGCATATAGAATATGCAACACTTTATAATTTCAAAGTAGTTTCTGGATGACACATCTGGGAAGGAAGATTAATAAATTTTATAGAGTTTAAAGGAGAAAAACCAAGATGAAGGAGGACCTTGTGACTGTGCCATACAAGTTTAAGGGGAGTTCAGAGTGTGCCCATATCCCCTAACATGTAGGTACCCTCCTTCTCTGTGCTCCCTCACTGCAAGTGGGAGTGGTCTCCTATTGGCTGCATAATAAGGATAAGCCAAGACTTTAAAACTTCCAGACTGGCACATTTTTGCTCTCTTTCCTATGTATTCTTTCTGCCGTGTCCAGACAGTAATGATCTCACACAGTTCGTCCAGAGCTCAGGCACCAGTTTCAGGTATGGGTGGCAATTCCTACCTGACCAGGAGTTTGAACCATGGCGACCTCATAGTCAGGATTCCAGGTGGCATGTTGCAGCCAGACAGCCAAGCAGAGAAGCCCTGAGAAGCCAAGAATACTGGGACTAGAGCCCAAGTGGAGTTTGGGACTTGGCACTGGGACTGTGATAAACTAAGAACCTAATCCCCTTCCCCTCCTCAGAGACTAAATTGGTGGGAAAGAGATTATGCCTCCCACTTAGGTTTGTATATTCATTATACTTTTGAAGTAAATTTTCCTTTGTAGAAGCTAATCTTATTGTTAGATGTAACTGTGGTGCAGGAGACATGTGAGAGAGCACCATTGGTGGGGCTGGAGCCAATGGTCGATATCCCAGACATCCCAAACCTCCTTATGGAGACTGGATGACCATGGGGGAGGTGTGAGATGTAATATATCTAGCTTTAAGGCACTGGGGTCCAGGGTAGTCAATGTTACATAAGTATCTGCTAAACTATTAAAGAAAAGACTTAGTGGGGAAACTAATAATATCTTGAAATATTTGAAGGGTTGTTTTTTATTTTTATTTTTTTACCTGTAAGGCAGATTAGATTTGCTTTACTTGGAGGAATCAAAAAAGTCTCCCTGTAAGAGGTGGCACTTGAGATGAGCTTTAAAGGAAGGTAGGGATTTTAGGAGATAGAGGCAAGCTAATTGCTGAATGGGTTCCAGGCATAGGGAATAGAGTCTGCAACTGCATAGAAATAAATGGAAGACAGAATGTCAGCTACAAGGAACAGCAAGTAAACCAGTGGGGCTGAACTGTAAAGTCCATTAACATGAATAATGTGTGATAGGCTTGTAAAGGTAGGCTAGAATAGGCTAAAGCCAGACCACAGACTTCATATTCTATTCTAGATACAATAGTGTTACTGTAGTTTTTGAATAGGGGAATTATATAATTAGATCTGTGATGTAGAAGTGTCAATCATCCAGCTAATTGGAGATGAGAAAAATGAGGTAACAAGGCCAAATTAGAAGGCAGAGATGATCAAGGATATAGTTAGTAGCTATGTAAAGTAGAGATAGAAGGTTGGATAATAATAGCTAATAGTTATATTAGCTAGCTGGGTGCAGCTAGGTGGCGCAGTGGATAAAGTGCTATACCAGCAGTCAGGAAGACTTATATTCCTGAGTTCAAATCTGGCCTCAGACACTTACTAGCTGTGTGACCCTGGGCAAGTCACTTAACTCTCTCAGTTTCCTCATCTGTACAATGAGCTAGGGAAAGAAATGGCAAACCACTCTAGTATCTTTAGCAAGAAAACTCCAAATCGGGTCACAAAGAGTCAGACATGACCAAAACAGCTAAATAGCAAAAGCATTTATATAGCACTTTAAGATTTTCAAGGTGCTTTTCAAATATTATCTCCTTTGATCCTAACAACAACCCTTGGAGACAGGTTCTGTCATTATTCCTATTTTTACAGATGAGGAAACTGAGGCAAGCAGAGGTTAAATGATGGCCAAGGTCATAGAGCTACTAAATGTCTGAGGCAGGTTTTGAATTCCAGGATTCCTAACTCCATGTTTAATGCTCTATCCACTGCATCACTAGCAGCCACAACACCAAGAGTTAGTGTGGCAACAAAATCAATAAGACTTGAGAACTGGGGTGGGGGGGGGTTGGCTAGGTGGTACAATGAATAGAGCACAGCCATGGAGTCAGGAGGACATGAGTTCAAATCTGGCCTCAGACACTTAACACACACACACACACACACACACACACACAAAGTAGTCATGTGACCTTGGGCAAATCATTTAACCCCAATTGCCCTCCAAAAAGCAAAAAAAAAAAAAAGACTTGAGAACTTATGGGGAATAGTGCTGAGGCAAAAAGTCAAAGCTGATGACACTTCCTTCAAAAGAAATAGGAAATTTTGAGGATCGGTGGCTTTGCAGGGGAAAGCTCCACTTTGGACATACTGAATTTGAGGAGTCTATGGATGTCCATTTGGACATCTCTGGCAGGTAGTTGAGAATGTGGGGTTAGAGCTTAAGAGAGAATCTAGGGCTAGATAGATGTAGATCTGTGTATAAAGCAGATAAATTAGAATGTTGGTTTATTAGATGATTCTTCATTTTACAAAATTACAAGTTTCTTTAAATTATAAACTTTCCTTAGCAGGTTTAGACTATTGTTTGAAATACATTTATTAAATTAGTGGTTTATTAATAAATCAAAATCTATTAATTTATTAAAATTGATTTAATATAACTCAGAACTATAGTTAAGGTATGACATATGTATCACCTTATGCTGAAAATTTAGGGTCACTAAATAGATAATTTGGGGTGGCATTAGACAAAAGGATTTTATACCTTTAAGAACAGATAAATCACTGGGAACTTCAACTATCAAGTTCTCTCAGAGAATTTAGAATATAATGCGACATAGTTTTTCATGAATATAGCATAGTATATCAATCAATATTTGCACTGACTATTTGATGCTAGGATATCCCTAGTGATCAAACTATGGATTAATTTATCACTTGATGGTTAGTTTATGTCAGACCTTTGTTAGTTCTGAACGGCAAGAAAGAGTGACTTTAGAGTCCCTTGCTAGATTTCTATGAATATGGGCTTCATTGGGAAGGGGCAGTGAGGGAGAGCAAAGAGTCAACAATGATTCCAAGATAGTGAACGTGGGCAACTTGAAGAATGGTCATGCCTTTGACAAGAACAGAGAAGTTAGAAATTAGTAAGAGTTTATACGGAAAAAATGATAAGCTCTGTTTGGGTGCATGTTGAGAATGAGATGCCTATGGGACATCAAGTTGGAAATGTCCACTAGGCAGATGAGGATGTTGGACTCCACAGGTGGTTGATGATGTGGGAAGGAAGTTCTGCATCACCAAACATCTACTAGACATTTCCAACTAGATGACCTGTAAGAATCTCAAGCTTAATGTGTCCAAAACAGAACTTAATAACCACCTCTCTTGTTAATTGAATGTAATCTGTTTGAGGTCAGGAGCTATTTTTCATTTTGCTTGTATATCCCCAATGTCTTTCATAGTACCTTACGCATGATAAGTACTTAACAAATTCTTGTTAGATTTGATAGTGTTGGATTAGTTTAAACTGATCAAAATTGTATTTCAGAAGAGAATTTAAAAATTCTCACCAAAATCATAATTAATAATTTTTGCTTCTAGGGAAAAATTGTTGGCAGATAGCCATATGACATGCTAGGAGAATGAACTGTGCTCTAGGACATTGTGAAGTTTCAATGTAGAAGGATAAGCCCTAGGGGTTGAAAAGGAAGTAAAACTCTGGGATAAAGTCACAATCCCTGCTGGGCAATGAGAGTATATAGATCAATAGTTTTGTTTTGTTTTTTGGAGGGAGTTAGGATAAGGGTGGTTTTGAGGGCCAGGAATCTGTTGTTGTTTCCATTTAAATTACCGACTCTATGTCAAAGCCTCAGTGACCTCAAAATCCTAAAGCACTAGTTCTAATTCCTTTCTCTGCAAATAATCCATCGGCAAATCAGTACAGTCCTATTTAGAAAATAAGTTTGAGTAATTCTGTCCCATTATAAGCCTCATCATGATACTTTGAAAATATGTAAGATTCATAAGAAGGGACTGGAGACCAGTGAGGGAGAAGTATTTAACAGAGTCAACATATATGAAATTATAATGACAAATTTTGACCCCAGAAAGGAGTTGAGAAAATAAATCTTGTCCTCCTTTCTTTTCCCCCAGAAGAACTATAGGTGGGGAATATTTTACACACACACACACACACACACACACACTCGTACATACACATATATGTGTATATATATATATATCTACACATGTATATATTCAGATACAGTTATGTGCTTTTTAAATATTTCTTTTTTATTCTTTATTTCAAGAGATGACTCACTAGGTAAGAGAATGGGTCACAAAATACAACAAAAATTAGGAAAAAGTAAAGGGAGCTGGGGTAAGGGCAATATCTATTATGATTCCTGTCATATAGACTTGATTAGTTTTTTTGGTTTGGGTTTTATTTTCTCTAAAAGGCATAGAAGCTCTGAAGCTTTATTGGTCCAAGGGGCTAAGATTCAAACTGTTGATGTCACATTCCAATCATGTAGGCAGGACTAGTATTTCCTTTAAAGATAGAAAACTCTCCTTGAGAATTGATCATTCAGGAGGATTAAGGCTCAAGCCTCTGATAAATTTTCTGGTCACATAGGGCATAAAAAGCTAGTACACAAGGTTCTAGTGCTCTTCAGACTTGACAGATGTCCCATTACTATGTGAGTCAATACATTATTTTGACCAGATGCATTTCTTTATAGAGATGAGTGAGATGGCATTTACCTGACCCAATACTACATAATTGTTGGCTATACTTTCTATACCATAGTTAATTAAATTTCTTTTTGTTAAGTGTTGAAGAGTCTCCAATCATTCTAGTCCTGAGCCCAGTCTACTAGACTGAACTTCATCAAGCCTGACCCAATCCATATATGAAGTCAGAAGCCCAGAGTTTCATTTCTAATTTGGCTTGTACTTCCTGTGTGATGTCGGGCAAGTCATTTAACATCTCTTAGCCTCATATTCCTCCCCTAATAAAAAAAAATGAGTTTAACTTAATGACCTCTAAGTTACTTATAATTTTAAATCCTATGATTTTAGTTTTCATTTACACAACATATCAAGCCACTTCATGTGATGGGGTCTTATCCTTTTAGGCCATGCCAGAGAACCAACTGATCAATTACCTCCTCAATGAAGCTTTACCCAAGCCTGTCATGGAACCTGTTGAAATATTAATTTAATTAATTAAATATTATCACATATTAAATTAATTAAATATTATTATAATCAAAATTAATATTTGAAATATGTCAAGCTTAGTTAGATCTATTATCTTCCTATTGGCTTTTGGGGCAATCTTCAACACTGATTCTTCAGAGATTATGACATTTCAAGATTCCCAACCACACAACATCACCAGAACACTGGTGTTAAAAAAAAAGGTTGGGTTTTATTGTACAAGAAGTCCTATGCCAATATCTAATTGCCATGGTGGTGACCCACTATTCTCAAAGCTCAAAAGTCATGCTAGCAGGGTATGAGTGGTCTGACAGGTTCTAACATTCTGGGAAGGCTTAACATACAATGCCAGTGACAGATTGAGTCTACCACCTAAGAACAAATTCTCTCCTATCCTCAGGGTAAAGCTTATCACTAGAAAGGTCACCAAGTGATGAATTCTTTGGTCATGGCTAATCACAAGGCAAATCACACAAAAAAAGAAAAAAATAAGAAGTGAAAGAAAGCAAAAAAATCCATAAAATTAGTTAAGAAAGTACATATGTAAATTTCTACTATTCATAAAAATCAAAAAAGGAAATAAGACATTAGAACATGTTATGATTAATATTTTTGAAATAGCAATCCCCTTTGAAATATATAATATATAGTATATAGAGTGCTTTAAGGCTTCAAATCATGTACTTTATCTCATTTGATTCTCAAAAGAAACTTGTGAGATAGTTCTTACAGCTATTATTAGGTCACACAAGCTGAATACTGAAGGAAATAAGGATTTCTACAAAACAGAAGTGGGGAGGAAATATATTTCAGGTTTGAGGGATGGTCAATGTAAAGACACTGAGATAACAGATAGAATGTCATGTGTGAGGAACAGAAAGAAAGTCAATGTAGCGGAATTGTGGAATGTGGGAAAAGACACATAATGAAATGAGCAAGGTAGATTGGGGCCAGATTCTGAAGGATTTGAAAAATTAGAGGTACTCATATTTTCTCCTAGAGGCAATAGAAAGTCATTGGAGTTTACTGAGTAGGGAAGTGATGTGGTCAATCAGATCTTTAAAGGAAAGTCCCTTTGTCAGCTGTAAGGAAGATGGATTGGAGTAGGGAGAAACTTGAAGTAGGGAAACTAATTAAGAAGCCATTTCAATAGTCTAGATAAGAGGCAATAAGGTCCTGAACTTTGGTAGCTGTGTGAGTCATAAAAGGGGTATGGATGTAATTGATGTCATGGAGGTAGGCTTAACTATATGGGTTGAGGAGAATGAAGAGTCAAGGATAATGCAGAAGTTATAATACTGAAAGACTGCAAGAGTGGTGGTGCTCTCAATAGTACTGGAAGTACAGAAGAGGGGGAGAGTTTGGAGAGAAAGAAAATGAACTCTATTTTAGGCATGGTAAATTTTTTTTGTTTAATTTATTTTCAACATTATTTTTGTAAATTGTGGGTTCCAAATTCTTTCCTGCTCTCCCACACTCATTGAGAAGACAAACAATATGATATCAATTATGCCCATGAAGTCATGTAAAACATATTTCCATATTAATAATGTTGCAAAAAATAGCAATAAAAATAAAGGAATTTTTAAAAGGCATATACTTCAATGTGTACCCAGAGTTCAACAGTTCTCTCTCTGGAGGTAGATAACATATTTCATCATGGGTCCTTTGGAATTTGTCTTGGATCATTGTCTTGAACAGAGTTGCTAAATCTTTTAAAGTTGATTGTTGTTATAATGTTGCTGTTAGTGTGTACAATGTTCTCCTGGTTCTGTTCACTTCACTTTGTATCAGTTCATATAAGTCTTCCCAGGTTTTTATTAAACTATCCCCTTTGTCATTTTTTATAGCACAATAGTATTCCATCAAAATGATATATCACAACTTGTTCAGCCATTCCACCAATAATAGGCATCCCCTCAATTTTCAATTTTTGTCACCATAAAAAGAGTTGTTATAAGTATTTTTGTCCATATAGGTCCTTTTCTTTTATCTCTTTGACCTTATAATGATATTGCTGGGTCAAAGAGTATGCCTTTGAGCATAGTTCCAAATTGTTCTCCAGAATGGTTAGATCAGTTCAAAACTCTACCAAGAGTAAATTAGTGTTCCTATTTTTCCATGACCCTCTAACATTTATTCTTTTCCCTTTCTGTCATGACTGAGTGTCCCAAAGGCATCTTGACCTCAACATGTACAAAATAGAGGTCACATATCCCCCTAAATCCAAACTTCTCCAAATTTCTCACTCTTTTGCTACCACCACATCTTTCCAGGTATTCTGGTTCACAACCTTAGAATTACCCTTGATTCTTCCCTCTCCCTTACTTCCCATATATAATCAATTGCCAAGTCTTGTTGACCTTACCTTAACAACGTTCCTCACCTCTCTCCACCCTGTTCACACTCTTACCCCTCATCACATTGCACATGAAATGTCCTGATGGTCAGCCTTTTAATTAACCTCCTTTCTCCAGACTTTTCCATATACATTCTGATCTACCCAGTCTCAGTGAACCCTTGTAAAACATATCCAGCAATATCACTTCTCTCCTCCTTCCATTAAAAAAAGTCCTTCTTGATTCTAGGATAAAATACAAAATCTCCAGCCTAGCATTTAAAACCAAAATCACAATCTGACTTCTGTTTCTGGCAGCCAGGCCAGCTGTTTCCTTATACAGTGATCTTCTACCTCTATACTTTTCACAAGAGTTCCTGCATGTCTGAAATAATTTCCCTTCTCATCTTTGCCTTTTCAAATCCTAGTTTCCTTCAAGGCACAGTTCAGGTGTTACTTTTCTCATGAAGTCTTCCTGATGTCCCCCCGTTATTAGAGCTGGTTTTTGAAATGACTTTTTATATCCTCTGTTGTAGCAGCAAGCACCCCAAGCGTCCTCAGGGTTTGCTGCCCATACAGGTTCTTGGATCTGTTTTGTTAAAGGAAAGCAACTCAAAATGGGTTAACAAGCTTACTTTTATCAGTCAGACATATATCGTTTACCTTGTTCAGGGGGAAAAGGTCAGTACCCCAAACTTCAAAATATAAAGACAGAATTATCAAGACATTAACAGATCAAGTAGACAGCTTTCCAAACTGTCCAACCATTACATCCATACCCAGTCAACATCTGGGTTTCCACATCTGGGTTTTTCAAAGCCGGGGGACTCTCAACAACGGCTTCCCAGAATTCAGATCAAATCACAGAACACTTCTCAAAGTGAGTCCCAAAACAAAGCTACACATCAGGGCTTATGTAGCCTTCTCCTGGCTCAGAGAATGTAACAACCTTATTGACTCACTGGCCAATCAAGAAGTATCTACTGAAAAACAAGCCTCCCTCCCCAGGCTCCAGGTGCACGTTAGCCTAGGGGCAGGGAAGGTCTTTAAATTTACATTCTTATTACATTGTATCTACTGACTTAAGTCTGTGTATATGCTCCTTGTTATAAGCCCCTTAAGGGCATGTTTTTTGTCTCTTGTCCTCAGCACCTAGCAATGTGTTCATATTAAACACAATGTTTTCTGAGTTGAATTGAACCTATATAAATCAAAATAACAGAATCATAGAATCTCGGAGTTAGAAACTCAGACTAGAGATACAGTTCAGAAGCCTTTTGGTTTAAGTCATAGCTGAACAAAAATTCCCTCTATAGAATATGTAACAAGTAGTAATCAAGCCTCTGCTTTTGAGACCTCCAGTGATGGAGAACTCACTACTTCCTGGGGTAAGCCATTCTACTTTTGGATAGGTCTAATTGTAAGGCAAATTTAAGGCAAGGTTTAGGGGAGTTTTCCCTTGCTTCGCTCTTAAGTCTGTCTTTTTGCCTGCCTGTACCCACTTTTAGTTTTTCTTCTTGGGAGCAAGCAGAAAAGGTTGAATCCCTCTTCCATATAACAGAATGGAAAATTGTAGAAAGATTTCCAAAACTCTTAAAATACTCAAAATATTTGGAGACAGATATCATGACCCTATTAAGTCTTCTCTTCTCTAGGTTAAACATAACTAGTTCCTTCAACTGATTCTTATATATCATGATATCAAAACCCTTCATAATCCTGCTTGCCCTCCTCTGAAACCTTATAGGCTATCATCATTCCTTCTAAAGTGTGACACGAAGAAATGAAAACAGCATTCCAGATGTAATCTGGGTGGGCAAGGTATCGTTTCTCTAGTTCCATACACTGCATTTCTTCTTGTAGCCTAAGAAGACATTAGCTTTTCTGGCTCTACATAGTATTGTTGACATATTGAGCTTATATGCAATTAAAACTCCTAGATCTTTTCACTAACAACTGATTCCTAGCCACACCCAATCACGTACTTGTAAAGCTGATTTTTTGAAGGTAAGTGTAATACTTTGTACTTATTACATTTCAGCTTATTAAAATCATCTCCATGTTCTAACCTGTTAAGAGCTTTTTGGATTCTGCATCTGTCATCTCATGGGTGAGTTATTCCACCTAGCTTTTTGCCATCTACAAATTTGGTAAACATGCCATCTTTATCAATGCCAAACCATTGATAAGAATGTCAAATAGAACAGGGCTAAGCAAAAATCCCTGGGGCATGCCACTGGAGACTTTTTTTACAAGCTGAAATTAAACCTGTGCTTAGGGTCTGGACGATTAGCCAGTTCTGAATCTATAATGATAATAATAACAATAACAATAACAGCCTGAATTTACATAGCACTTTAAGGTATGCAAAGCACTTTACAAATATGATCTCATCCTTATAATAGCCCTTTAAGGAAAGTGCTATTATTATTTCCGTTTTACAAATGAGGAAACTGAGAGACAGAGAGGCGAATAGACTTGCCTAGGTCACACAGCTAGGAAGCATCTGAGGCCAAATTTGAACTTAGATCTTCCTGTCTCCAAGTCTGGCAACCAAGTTGCTTCATATAACCCATATCTCTTAAACATTTTCCCAAAAGTAGCATTAAAGACAGTCAAATGTTTTGCTAAAAATCGAGGTAAACCTCATCGATCATTTATAAAATTGTTATAAATGTCTAGTGAAAAGTCCCACCCACAATTAAAATCAGGTCAGCAAAGAATCTGAAGAAAATCTCAACTAAACAAGAAGGCCCCATCTTTTGATTTGTTTGCTTTTTATGTGCACATGCATGCTCGTGCACACATGTACTGATTACAGCATCAAACATTCCATCAGAATTTTGCTAGGACTATTACTGTGACTGGAATGCCCTGCCTCACTGTTGGGGCCAGTTGGATTCTTTCCCATCCTTTAAAGCCCACTTCAAACAATATTTTCTCCAGGAAGCCTTCATTTGTCTTTCTAGTAAAGTTGGTAACAATCTTCTCCCTCAGACCTCACATCTTTGTTTTGCAAGTCTGTGATGCAATTTTCTTGCAGAATTATGTGCTTTAGTTATCTGTGTTTGGATCATTCCCCCTACTTGATTGTAAGCTTCAGAAAGGCAGGGACTATTTCTTTCCAAAACTTTGTATGTCCTCTTGCACCCGGCATTGCGCTTTGTATTCAGCAGGCTTAAGGAAAGGCATATTGTAGTATATTGTATTGTATTATGTTGAAACACTTTCAGCTCAGTAAAGGGGCTTAAGTAATAGCAGAAGATATATAGCTCAGTGGATAGAGTGCTGAACCTAGAGTAGAGAAGACCTAGGTTCAAATGTTGCCTCAAATACTTACTGGCTATGTGATTCTGGACAGATCATAACCTCTAACTGCCTCAGATGCTGTGTCTTTTTAAGGGAGATAAAATTAACACCTACCTCTAAGGGTTATTGTGAGGATAAAAAGATACAATATTTGTAAAGTGCTTAAACTTTAAATGGTAACTATTATTATAGTTACAGTGAAAAATCAGTAATGTAAAAATACTGCCTCCACAGCACTGAATATGATCATTTTTTTTTCTTTTTGAAGTTGTTTCCAACCTTCAGAAAGAAATTTTTTAATAAAAGGCTATCCTACAACTTTTAAGAATCAAAAAACCACAAGAAAAGTATGGTTTCATTTTTATGACACAGATGAATAAAACTTTTATTCCAGCAGATTTTTTTTTAGCGTTTATCACCTACATTGGCCTACATAGAGCTACTTAAAAAAATAAAAAGCAAAGTTAAGCAGCAGGTAAATAAAAGAAAAGCTTTATCTTTGAAAAATCACAACTACCACACACTGAGTCCTCCAAAGAAGTGTAAACAGTGTTTTCATGTTTGTTTTCTCACCAGGCCATTTCTCATTTAACTTTCATCATCTTGTTTAGAGAGTGTACAGTGAGAATCTTCAGATTTCAGCTCTGACATCTGGCCTGCAAATGAAGCTCTCTGGAAAACACTACACCCTCAATCATTGTGAAATCCTCAGCCACAAGTGCTGGTGGTTGGGGTTCTATGTTTCTTACTAAAGATTTTTAGAGTAAATTAGTCGCTGCATTTTGAATGGGTCTCCTATTCCTCTTAATACATTTTAGTCTGTAGAGGAAACAGGTGTCAGTAGACTCTTTTCCTTCCGAGAAGCTAGAGTGTCATTAAATTCACTTGCAGATTAACTAGTTGGAGCTTGCTTCAAACATTACCCCACACAAAGCTATGAAATATACTATTCCAACTCACCAGATACCAATAGTCAAGAGGAAAAAAAGGGTTAAATTTTCCAAGCCTGCTGGTCTTTTTCTCATTTCACCAAGTCCCATTTAACTTCCCCAAGGTCCATTTAGCTTCCTGGTATAAAACAAAAATGCATCGTAAAGCTAAGGTATTTATGAAAAAAAAAATCACCTAACATAGTTTTGATTAGTAGCACACCTCATGTTTCCTTCACCTTACATAGGGCTTGCAGCAGGGGAGATTTGGGGTCAAGCATTAAGGTAGTTTGGTGACACTTCCTGATCATACCAACCAAATACATTTAATTTGCAAAGATTTCATCTTATGAGAGCAATCCTCTTAACTAATGAAGTCACAGTTAATTGAATAGAAAGATTTGGTCCATGTTGAAGGAAGCATTTCATTAAAGAAAAGTGGTTTTCTGAGCATCCAAAAAAGTCTCCCATTTCCTCCAGCGACCACTTCATGATAACTCTATTAAAGACCTCTTCCAATGCCTTATCATGGTGCTAAGGTCACCCTGTGTTGTCAAAGGCTGCACAAGTTTTGGCAGGTTCTATAAAACTAAAAAATACTTGGGTCTGGACCCATCAATGGATTCTATGACTATTGTCTCAGGACCAGCTGAGTTGGTTCAGAGAAACTTACAACCAGGTTGGCCACAGGAAAGTCAATTTTTAAATGAAACAACTCTCAAATATTATCTATTTTTAAAAGCAGGATCACTTTCACTCTCAGTTCATGAAAGTATTTATATCAATGAACTTATGGTTTCCTGAAGCAATAAAATAACTTGCAATGACAAGCACGTTGAAATGTATCAAAATCTCCGTTTGGCATTACTGAATACCTCTCCCTTTCTCATAGTTACTATAAAGTTGGTTGCTTAGTTATTGTCCTTTATTTTCGAGGAAGACCAAAATGACATCACTATATTAGGGTCAAGGTACAGTATGTCCAATGTGATTATCAGACCAATGTGAGCTCAGAAGGTTCTACCACAGGTTGGATACAAATAGTCCATGTGAACATGGAGTGTAGATGGCTCTAAATTTGTCAATCACATGTTTTCTTTGTGCTACTGTGACTCTGCTTTGCTCAGAGAGTTCAGTACCTTCTTTAATGTGGGTGTGCCACACTGGGTGGTCCTGTGCCAGTGTCTCCCATGTGTCATAAATTGATTCCAAAGTTTTTCAGAGAGGTTTTGAGAGTGTCTTTATATCTTTTTTCTGACCTCTGTGTGAGTGCTTGCCTTGTGTGAGTTCTCTTCTTTAGACAAACATACGTTTGGCATTCCAACAATGTGGCCAGTCCATTGTGCTCTCTGCAGTAGAGTTTGAATACTTGGAGGTTCAGTTTGAAAGAGTTGTACCAGTGTCTGGTACTTGACATGTGATTTTCAGAATTTTTCTAAGACAATCCAACTGGAAGCAATTCAGTTTCCTGGCATGGCACTGGTATTCTGTCCACATTTCACAGGCATAAAATAATGAGATCACAATGGCTCTCTAGATTTTCAGTTTGGTAGGCAATCTAATACCTCTTCTCTCTCACACTTTCCTTCAGAGCCCCCCAAATACTGAGCTAGCTCTAGCAATGTGTGCATCAACCTCATCATCTATTTGGATATCCCTGGAAAAAATACTGCCAGTTAACTTATTCACAGCATTTAAAATTTTCCACTTCCTCTATCTGATGGTTCCATGTGGTGCTGGCTGGTGGAGAACCTCTGTTTTCTTGGTGTTAATTGTCAAGTCAAAAACAAGCAGCAGAGAATTGATCCATACTTTGTTTTATCTCAGCCTCAGAGGCTGCATTGAGTGCATAATCACCTGGGAATGAAAACTCATGTACCAATTCTCCCTCTACTTTAGTCTTGGCTTGTAGCCTTTTCAAGTTAAATAGTTTACTGTCAGTGCAGTAGCTGACCTTGATGTTGTTTTTATCCTTGTTGGAAGTGTATGATGACATTGCTGAAAACACCATAATACAAAGCATGGAAGTAAACACATTATCCTTCGTTGGTGACTAGGAAAACATGAGAGCATTGTCCATTATCTAGAACTGTGTAAACATGTTGTTATGAAAGTGACATACAATACTTATAAACTTCTCTGGGCAAACAAATTTTGCCATGATCTTCCACAAGCCCTCAAACCGACAGCATCAAAGGCTTTGGTCAGATTGACAAACATTGTGTATGGATCTCTATTCAGCTCCTGGCATTTCTCCTGTGGTTGTTGAGCAGCAAACAACATAACCATTCCTCTACCCTTTCTTAAATCACACTGGTTTTCAGGTACATGACCATCTTCCAGGTGAAGGAGGAGCCTATTAAGGAAGACTCTGGCAAGAGTTTTGCCAGCAATAACTGAGAGAGAGACCCCCATGTGATTGTCACAGGACAACCTATTATAGCCTATACTGTAAAGTAAGCAGTTTGTAAAAGGCAAGGCAACTCAGCCGTGCTGGACTTGGGGTCAAAAAGATGTGGATTTGAATTCTGCCTCAAACTGACACTAGCTGTGTGACCCTGGGCAATTCAATTAACTTGTCAGCGTTTCTTTCTCTGTAAAATAGGGATAATGATATCTAAAGTAGCTACCTCACTGGAAAATTGTAAGACTCAAATGAGATTATATGGCAATTGTTATTATACTGATGTAAGTGATCATTACTATTATTATATAGGGTCATAGATTTAGAGTTGAAAGAGACCTTAGAGTCCATCCAGTCTACCTTCCTCTCACTTATGAATGGAAGAAACTGAGGCCTAGAAAAGCTAAGTGTCTTGCCTAGGCAGGTAGGTGTTACAGTGGATAGAGCACTGGTCCTGTGGTAAGGAAGACCTGAATTCAAACTCCATCTCAGATACTTATTAGCTATGTGACCCTAGACAAGTCACTTCACCTCTGTCTCATTTTTTTCAACTATAAAATGGGGAAAATAACAAAAACTAACCCCTTGAACTGGGCTCCACCATGCCTCCAGGGTGGGTACCTCTTCTTCCCCCAGCATCCTGCTCTTTTCACCTTTCTTTTGTGTGTTATCTTTCCCTATTAGATTGTGAGCTCCTTAAAACCTAAAAATCTATCTTCCTTTTTCTTATTTGTATCCCTGGTGCTTAGCATAGTGTCTGGCATATAGTAGAAGCTTAATAAATGTCTATTGACTGACTGACTGATTTTAATGATCCCAACCTGTTCTGCAGGACAAAAACTTAACTTTTAACATCAGTTCCTCTCAGTGATGTATGACTATGGATCTTCTACCATAATCTACAAAGAACCTAAATTGCATAGAAATCCAAATGAAATTGGAGAGTCCCATGGTGGGTAGGTATAAATAGGTTACAGAATATTTCCAGTTAGGACCTAAGTGAAAGAAGTGGTGTAAGGGGTGTTATTCATCATCCTGGAAATAATACAATTAGAAAGGAAAGTGAGCTGCTTATGTAACCAAGGGATAAAAAGAGGGTTCCCCAAGTGCTGTACTGAAATTTCAAGGGACCTGTGATCTTAGAAGGGAAAAAGAAATACAATTATCCCTTCTACATCATGATTTTCCCCCATCGAAGTTTCAATATATTATGGGTTGGCATAAGAAATTAAATGGAAATTTGGGTGGAGTTTTGAGGAAACTGCAAATGACACACAAAGGCCAGCAGATGACACACAAAAAAAGTTTAG
The DNA here is from genome assembly GCF_028583685.1 of Petaurus breviceps papuanus. Taxonomy (NCBI): domain Eukaryota; kingdom Metazoa; phylum Chordata; class Mammalia; order Diprotodontia; family Petauridae; genus Petaurus; species Petaurus breviceps. Next base: position 4,763,402 of record NW_027187378.1, read on the forward strand.
GAACTCAGAAATGTCTAAAATATATGTATTGTATAATATCAACAATTTTTTTCTTTTAATACCCTAAATATATACAATTTCTTCTCTGGTATGATTTTCCAGATCATGGGGGCACCATGCCCCTAACCCCTGCAAAGTGGAAAGGATAATTGTAATGTCTTCATTTTCACTAACCTTTGTTTTGCTTTATAACCCTATTTTATTTTGTGCATTTAAAACATTATTTTGAGAAAGGGATCCATAGGCTTCACTGAAATGCCAAAGGGGAGCATGACACAAAATAAGTCAAGAACTCCTCTAGGCCCTCACCTACTCTCAGTGAGTCAGTTTGTTTAAAACATGAAAGTCCCCCAAAGAGAGTAGTAATGGTATTTTCACACTCTTTGTACCCCATCTCTTAGCATATTTTCAAACACTTGATCTTGCCTTTAGTCACAAATTCATCATTACCATGCTCATGAACTCTCAGATTCCTTTATCTTATCACTCCATTTCTCCATCTGCCTTGCAACCCCAAATCCTATTTGATGGGCTCACTGAAACCTCATTGCTCCATTCCTCAGTTCTCTCCCAGATTATCACCCCATACACGGGCTATACTCCCCTCCCTTCCCATTTTAGCACCTACCACACAGGGTTGCTGTGAGCATAAAATGGAACAATATTAATAAAGTACTTAATGCAATACTTGGCACATAGTAGGGGCTTAATAAATGCTTGTTCTCTTCCCCTCATGCTTCCCTTTCATCTTGACCCACTGGTGAATCAATTCAACTCTACAGTCTTCTCTTGAGTCCTTTACCTCTTTATCTTATCTAATATTTTCCTCTGCCAAAACTCAAGACTGGATTACTCCTACCATCTGCTGCTTTCATTCCTACTCACATGCTACTGAATGAAGATGGAGAAAATTACAAAACTGTGCTGAGTCCACTACAAATTTATGTTGCATAATCTCAACTGGGCCCTGTGGCAAGGCAATCCTTTTATGCCTTCCTAATTGATTCACTATCCCATTCACACAGCATATTTTCCAAATCTTTTTATCCTTCATTCCTCCCATGACTCCTCTGCCTGCTTAACTAAGAACCTTGCCTCATATTTTATTGAAAAATTGAGGCCATTCACTGAGAGCTCCAATTTTCCCCTCCTCTTCACCTCACAAAGGAACAGGCTCTCATCACTTCATGTCTACACTATTGCAATAGCCTGCTGATGGGTCTGCCTGCCTCAAGTCTCTCCCCACTGAAATTCATCCTCCACTCAACTGACAAAGTGATCTCCCTACAAGACAAGTCTGATCATGTCACCCTCTCTATTCAGTAAACTGCAATGGCTCCCTATTGCCTTTGAGCCAAACACAAAAATCTGTGCTTAGCTTTGAAAGCCCTCTTTAACCTAGAATGTTCCTATTTTCTCTTTTACCTTATAGCCCCCAAAGGACTCTGCAATCCAGTGACACTGATTTCTTTGCTGCTTCTCAAACTAAATACTCCACCTCCCAACTTCAGGCATTCTTACTTGCTGTCTCCCCATGCCTGGAACTCTTATTGATGTTGGTCGAGTTGTTTCAGTCACGTCTGACTCTTTGTGACCCCATTTAGGATTATTTTGGCAGAGATACTGGAGAGGTTTGTCATTTCCTTTTCCAGCTTATTTTACAAATGAGGAAACTGAGGCTTAGAAAGGATTAGTGACTCACTCAGGATCACACCAGCTAAGCAATATTTGCTCTAAGTCCAACGGTCTATCTATTGTGCCACCTCATTGCTTCACCAGACTGTTAAATCCTTGAGAACAGGATCTGACTTTCGCCTTTGTTTCTCCAGTGCTTAGCACAGTCGACCTTTAATGCTAGTTGGCTGAGAAATCTTAAATGTCTTACAGTATCAGAGTAGGAATTTGAACCCAGGTCTTTCTTGATTCTAAGTCCTGTCAAGAGGATTGGCTATGGCCCCAGATGAAGTGAGGGGATCTAGGTCCTTTTAAGCTACAATCTTTCCCAGGTCTCAGTTGGTCTGAGGCAAAGCCCATCCAGTAATTAGAGGCTAGTTAAGAATTGAGGCAAAAGATGCCTGGCTTTGCCTTCATAGAAGAACCAATTTTGAAAACAAAGACTCTCAGTTTCTGGCCAGAACTGAGTTCAAATCCTGCCTCAGACCCCTCTTAGCTCTGTGACCCTGAAAGAGTAATTTATGTGACAGCTTCAGTATTTTCATCTGTAAGATGGGGACAATTAACAGCACCTACCTTACAGGGTTGTGGTGAAGGCCAAATGAAATAATATATGTAAAGTGCTTTGCAAATCTTAAGGTGTTATACAAACATACCTATTGTTATTATTACAATAAATCACTCTTTTCTTATTTTATTATTAGCATGTTGATAACATGTCACTTAAATACTGAGGTGAATCTGTGATCTCAATGATGCAGATAATAACTCATCCATGACTATCCATTCTCAGTGACTTTTGCCCATGTCCTTCCCAAGGTTCATGCAACACATAATCTACATGATCTCATTTGATCTGCATGAGACCTTTGAGGTTGGTGCTATATTATTATTCTTATTTTACACATGAGGAAACAGGCTCAGAGAACTGAACTGTCTTGCCAAAAGTCACATAGCTAGCATTTGAAATAAGAAAGTAGGATCACAGATTTAGAACTGGAAGGGATTTTAGAGGTTATCTAGTCCAATCTCCTCATTTCACAGCTCAGGAAACTGAGGTTGACTTGTCCAAGGTCATATAGGATGAAAGCATTAAAGATTTGCAATAGAATATGCCTCCCATAAGTGAAGAGCACACTCTCCTTTAAATACACACCCCATCATTAGAAAGAATACTCATGCATAGGTGACATACTTGAGAGGTCCTTCTCTATTAAATTACATCATCTGTCAAAAATACTCTTCAGTCTTTTGCCCCAACCCTTCTCTACAGGTTAGCATTAGGCTAGTTTCAAACTCCATTTTACCTTACCTCCAAATTACATGTACACACATATTATCTAAATTAAATGACTTCTAAGCAATGGATGGTTTAAAAAGGAATTTCTTTTCAGAAAGGTAAAATTTAACAGGGAGCACTTTTCTTCATGTGAAGTGGCATTTGGGACATTTTTCCCCCTTTCCTGTTCTGAGATATTCTCTGTCTGGTTATCCTTGACTTTTTATTTATGTTGAAAACTCTCATTTGAAAGATGGATTTAAGATAATGCTGCTGAAGTTAGTGATTCAGTTTTTGTGAAACAAGATTTGTTACATTTGTCTTCCATGGCAACACAAAGGGTATAGAGCCTTTGAATCTTTAAAGCTTTGCCTAACTATTCATAATGATTTCTAAGTTGAACTTCTAAGTAGGAAAAAATGCAAATACTAAATTATTCATTTATTTGGACTTTTAAAATAAAAATAATTTTTTTATTTTAACAAATGAGTCAACTTTCCTCTCTTCATCTAAATGTTAAATGGTTATGCTTAGAAATTCTAGTTTTGTGTGCCCAGTGTAAAATGAAATCGGGACATTTGGATTTCCCAGTTTTGAGGCAGGGATAAATGACAATGATGACCCTGATTAAATGAACCCAAATAGTTAAAATCAGGAAGTAGGTAAAGTTCAAAGAAACAAACTTCTCCAGCTGAGTATACTCATGTTGTTAATCCAGTCTCCCATTGAAATAATAATTGCAACTCCCTTCCCCAAGTATACACTTTAAACTGTTCTGATGCATTTTTTTAAGTTGTTTTCCTTATAATCCAAGAGTTTGACACTGTCTAACAGAAGTGATGGTGTATTTGAGAAGGTTCATTTGTACTTGGGAACTGAATGTTATGAAAATAGGGGATAAAAGAGAATGAAAAAGTCTGATTTAAATTAACCTGCTCAAGGCAACAGAAAACCATTTGTTCTATTGTGTCACAACATTATTTGACCCCGGGTTGCTGGTTAGAGCAACCCTTGAAACTGTCTCTGATTTCCTTAGCTACTATGGAATCATAGTTTACTATTTTAATAGCTTATTTTGTGTGCTCATGCCTTGCATTTGATTGTTTTTCTGTCTTCTTTTAAAGTGATCCTAATTAGAAAACATAGAAGGGGGTCTTAGTGGAAGGATATGAGACACTATTGTGGTCCATCCTTTGATCTACCATCTGAACCAGGGTACACTATTGTTTCAGGGTATTCCTCCAGCCAGCCATCTGACAATTATTGACAATTTAGGGTTTTCAGTCTCATATTTAGATGGCAAAAGACTGCCTGCCTCAGAGTTCCCTCTGCCTGTAAAAATAAAGTAATAACCCCACAAAACTTTACCAAAAAAGAAAAGGGCATTAGAGCACTGGTTCTGTAAACACACTTTCCGTTTTTAATAAGACGTTGATTGAGGTTTCAAGATGCTTAGGTACCTGGATCTAAACTTACCAGGTAGATTGTGGGAAGAGTCAATTGTTAATTGAATATGTATAAAATGTCATGCTGATCTAGGAAATTTTTGGAACAGCGAGTACCATTTTTTGTCTTAATTTCTCTTCTGGTTGAAAGTTCTGAGCTTACTTTCATAGGCAGGGTAATTAGAATTATACATAAACTTCCAGATAAGATGATTTAGGGGTAGGGGGAAAATTGGAGGTATGGAGATGGAGGTGGGGAGGTAGAAGGTATAGGTGGTTTAGGGGTCGAACTTGGAAAAAAGCCTCAGGAGCCCTGATACGTCTTGGGATCGAATTCCTAGCCTGCGTAGGGGGGCACTATTCCGGCTGCGTAGGGAGTTTTCGAGTGGACTAGTATGGGGAGGTGGCCGGGAAGCTGCTGGAGAAACCGACTAGGGGGAGGGGAAGTGATCGGCCTGCAATAGGAAGACGAAGGAAGGGGGGAGTGGGAAGGACAGCAAACCAGCGGAGGGAGAGTGGTATAAAAGCTTTAGACCAACGTGCGTTCACGTCTCTAAAGCCCCAGCGAGGCAGCAGGAGAGGTAGTACGAAGAAAAGGAAGAAAGTAACCAGAAACAACCCCAGTAGCAAGAAGGAAAAAAAAAAGAGGAAGAAGAAAAAAGGCAGGAAAAGCCCTGTTGAAGAGGTGACTGAAAGAGTAGGGCGTGCAGGGACCACCGCAAGAACCCTGAGAAGGACACAGGACACAGCTGCAAGACAACTGCCTCCACCCGCCCTTGGGGACAGAGTTCCTGCATTCTAGGAGAGAACGCTACACTGCTGCACTCTCACCGGCATCGCCAGGGAATGAGTGGTCTAGGGAATCCTGGGGGGACCAGGGGGGTGTCTTCAGCGAAATGAGGTTTAGCTAGAGTAGCTGCTGCTTCGGCTGCCTGTGCTTTCTGCCCCTGGGTACCCAGGATGAGAGCCTCGGAGGCTACAAACCCCACCGAGTTCCAGAGGAGAGTCAGGAGCCCCGCGGCCACCCCAGCAGAGTTTGCCTGCTGAGTCCGCCCTCCCTCCACCCTCTGGAGTACAGGAAGAGGAGCTGAGCCGCCGGCCGAGAAGGGAGAGTCCCCGAGGGTCTATCCTCCCGGAGCAGTTACACCTGCCCCAGCTGGTTCCCCTCTCTAAGAGTACCTTGCCACAGGGACCTAGAAGGAGCGTCGAGACGCGTGGACCAGTGCTAGGGAAAGCGGGTCAGGGCTGCATAATAAGCAAGTGTCAAGACACCTCTAAAAGGCACCTTTACTCTCGGGGGAGGGGTTGGAATTAGACACTCGGTGGTGTGCTCCCCAAGACTCCACCACTCTTTTGCAAATAAAGGTTTCTAAACCCCATCTGCTCACCTCCCTACCCCAGCACACACATACCCTTACCACTGGCACAGGACTCTGCAGGACTCGAAAGCCTTTAAAGTCCTTGGAGCAGCACCCGGAGGCAACCCCCCACGAACACTGCTACCACCGGTCAAAGTTAATCTCCCTTACTGCTCCCCCCGCTGCAATCATCCTCCAGCGACTAGCTCGGCTCTTCCCTGGAGGTGGATTGAACTCCCCGGGCTGAGTGCTGCCTTTGGCCACCTGGACAGACTTTAGTGGCGTGGGTTCCAACGACAAACTTTCCTCTCCCTCCCTCCCCCCTCTCCTGGGTGGGAGGGATAGAAGACGAGGGAGAGACAGGGGGAGGGAGGTGGTTTGTCGGGTGAGTGGTTTGGAGCGGCGAGGGGGATTGCGGGGGGAGTGAAGGTAACTAGTTGCTGAAGCCCTCCTCCTCCTCCTCTTCCTCCTCCTCTCCCTGACACTGCCGCAACCGCTGCCACACTCGCAGGGCCCATGTGGACTCGGGGTCTCCAGTGCTTCTGCAAAGTCGCCTCCGCAGCCTGCCGGCCGCAGGGTGGCCACCGTGTTCAGCTCCCCAGCGCGGGCTCTCGGCAGCCCCTCGCCCCCTTCCCCATCCCCGTCGGGCAGCGCCGGGGTTTTCTCCGCCGGCTTGGACGCCCCCTGCCCCGCAGTGGCTCCGCCGTGGTGTGGCGTCGGCGGCGGCGGCTCCTCCTGCTCCTCCACCCCGTCCTCCTCCTCCCCAGCCCCGGCTTCGCCCGCCACCGCCTGCGCCTCTCTTAGCGCGGCAGATCCGGAGCGAGGGGGTCCCGCGGGGGCGGCGCTGGCGGCAGAGGAGGCGGCAGTAGTAGCAGCGGCGGCCGCAGTAGCCCCCGGAGCAGCCCCGGCCCCGGCCCCGGCTCCGGCTCCACCCCCGCCACCTCCTCCGCCCCCGCCGCCGCCGCCTCTGCCACCGCCCGCCCCGCGGGGTCCTAAAGCCGCTCGTCTGAAGAGGATGGTCCGACTGGCTGCAGAGCTGCTGCTGCTTCTGGGACTTTTGCTGCTCACCTTGCACATCACTGTACTGCGGGGTAACGGCGCAGACGAGCCGAACGCAGCCCCCAGCAACTCCAGCCAGGGCCAACTTCAGGTGAGTGAGTCTCCTGGGCTGGCCCCCCACCTTGGCGAAGTGCTGGGGGCTGGGGTCGGGGGGTGAGGGTGGCGGGAAAGATACAGAGGAGAGGCTGCTGTAGTGGAAGAGGAACGCTGCTCAAGAGGATGCTTTAGGACTTGGCGCCTTAGGTCCGAGAGAATGGTCAGGGGTGAGGATTGCAGGTTCTTTCAAGGCTGAGCTGGACAAGGTGCCTCGTGCGCTTTGGGGAGAGGGATGAAGTTACCCCTAGGGAAGTTGCGGCGCTTGCAATTATTCTGGCCTAGGGGAGCAGGTCAATTGGGCTGGAGTGGGCTGAAGGAGGACCTGTGCTGCGGCGTGGGACGCACAATTACCCCGACTGGATTTGTGGAGTGAAATGGACGGAGTTGAGCGCCCCGAACCATAGAAGTCAGTGGGGAGAGTGCCAAGGTTGTGGATGAGGGCAAGCATGCTAGGTGAGACCGTTAAGGGAGGGGTTGTTGGGATGGAGAGAGGAGTGGAGGGGCAGCATGAGCCTTCTGATCGGACCCTGGAAGAGAAGGTTTAATGGATGGTGGAAACAAGAGCTGGATATTCACAGTTTAGGACTTTCATCGATTCTAGGTTCTCAGGCCTAGAGGAAAGGCAAGAGAGAGCGAGAAGGCGACTTTAATTGGCGGGGGTGGGGGGGAGAGGTGGATG
>NW_027187378.1:4771091-4796636 GCF_028583685.1 Petaurus breviceps papuanus
CACATCTGTAACATGAAAAATTAAGCTAGATAATCTCTAAAGTCCCTCCGGTTCAAAGTCTAAGTTCTGCCTTCAGAACCAATCGGTTTGGCGGGGGGGGCAGGGATTCCAAACCTGGGCATGGTGGGCTGGAAGTATGGCACAACCCACTGGCTCTCTTGGATCCTTGGGCGTCAGTAAAAGAACCCGACTGCCACTCTAAGAACACAGTGTGTTCGAGTTCGTCACCGGCTCTGAAAGCTCTACAAGTTCCCTTACTGCCTGTTGCTTTTCACTCTGTTTGGATGCCAGGTCTGGGGAAACTGGCCACTTGGTGAAAGGGATTGGTTCTGAAGGCAGAATTTAGACTTTGAACCGGAAGGGACTTTAGAGATTATCTAGCTTAATTTTTCATGTTACAGATGTGGAAACTAAGGTGGGAGTAGTGAGTTGCCCAGGTCACACAGGTAACAATCTCAGAATGGCAGAATGGTAGGTCCTTGACTCCAGATTCAGTGCACTTCTCCCTATCCTCCCCACCCCCAACTGACCTGGGTATGTGCAAGGTCTATCTTTTCCCATGGGAAAAGATGGGAGGCTGAGAAAGCCAATTTTGGGAGGTAAGGAAGCTGGGGAGCACCTGTCATCCCAGTCTTACCTGAACCTGAGTTTCTAGGGTCAGATTCATCTTCTGGGACTCTCTTTGAACTACATAAATTACTTTTCCCAGATCATCACCTTCTCGGTAGTTGGACTTTCTTCCTCCCATGACAACGATGGGTATGGGGGCAAAGTGTTATATGGGGAAAGAATGGGTTTGGGAGGGTGGTATTGAATAGAATGAATGCAAGTTCCTGTTTCAAACTAAGTGATTGAACATGTCAAGACTGTTTCTGACATAACTTTACTTTTTCCCCCCTCCTGCCCTTATAATTTCAATAAGCACTTTTTTTCTGGCTAGTTTATGACACTTGACAAATCAGAGCCCTGGATGGAAAGGCATGTGCAATAATGACCAAGAAGCCACTGGGCATTTCTCTTAGACCTTCTTCTTTTCAGTTGTCCAGGGCTAACCCTATAGGTCCTTTCTGGCTTTCAGCTCTCAGGTCACTTGGGGATACTTAAGATTAAATATTATTCAGATGGGAGGAATCTTGACTGCACCTTAACCTGTCCTCTTCTAAAAGCAGCTTTAATGTCTTTATGTATAAAAAGAAATGTTTTAAAGAGAGGATGATCAGTAAGGGTAAGTTTACTGGTTATTACTAATATAGAGATTATCCTTAAAATCAGAAAGTTTTTTTAATTATTGAAAATATACTCTAAATCTAAGTCTTTTGGAATTTAGGCATTTCTGAAATTTTAATGACTTTTTCACTCTATTTTCATGCTGGTCAACAGTTTCACTGTTCACTGTTCACTATCAGTTCACCTGACATCACAATTGATGCAGTAAAATCTAGGATAATAACATTAATAATAGCTGACATTTATAAAGTACTTTAACATTTTCCAAGGACTTGACCACATTTGATCTTCACAACAATCCTGGTGAGGTGGGTATGAATATAATGTAGACAGACTTATAGGCTGAAATATGTCTACTAGTTTAACATTATTGGAACAGTTTTTAATATCTTCAAGATTTCTGGTAATCATATTTTCTACATGATGCTTTCTTTCCTCATAGCCTCATGAAAAGTCATAAAAATAATGTTCTGTGGAAAAGTAAATTTGGCGGGTTTTTTTATGAGGTGTTTGCTATCATTAGAATAACCTTGAGTTTGCCTTCTCTGACAGGCTAGTAACATAATGAGAGAAACAGCTGAGGAAATGGGAAGGGGGGGGTGCAATGTGGATGTTATTCTCAAAGGTGGAGAGGGAGTAGGGCTTAAAGCACTATACTAAAGGGTAAAAGAGATAGGGGATTTAGAAGGCATGCTTTACTGAATATCTTGGATACAAAGGGATTGCTAAAACCAATACATCCAATCTTTTGAGAAGTATTAGAACCATGTTTTATTATGTTGTGTGCTAAATACAAAGATTTCTCCTAAGCAACATGATGAGTTTAACAGCTTTGTTCATATTTCCCCTGGTTTTGTCCTTTGTTATAAAAGTTTTATATTCTTCCTGACTGAAATGATATTACAGCAGTTTACTTGGCTATCTTACTCTACAAAGGCATGAAGAATGGTGTCAGGCCACATGGAGGGATCCTGACCTAAATAAATAAAGGAATTTATTTGCTGCTTTTATAGCAACAGACAGGATCAAAAATAATTTTAAATTCTGAAGTAACAGGTGTATTTTAAAATCTAACTGGAGGCAGACTTGTCCTTACAACAGCCACAAAAAACAGCATGTGTTAAGTACTTTCTATATACTAGGGACTTGTAGGCAATTGATAAATAAAATCAAAAGCAAAATTGTCCCTGTTCTCAAAGAGCATATGTTCTTCTAGGGGCACAGGAGAGAGGGGAGGACAATATGTACATAGCAAGACAGACAGATAGCAAGGTAGATAGGTTGATTGTAGACAGGGAATGGGAAGGGAGAATACTTAATCATAGCAGGATCAGGAAAGGAAGTGGAACTTGAGTTGAACTTTGAAAAGAGCTAGGAATTCCAGGAGGCAGAGGTGACTGGAGAGTATTCTAATTGTGGAGGACAGTTTATACAAAGACACAGGGGCACGAAATGGAATGTTAGGAACTGGGAACTTCAAATAGGCCAGTGTGACTAGAGTTAAGGAAATAATGAAGGATGTTACTATCAGTCACTGGTGAAATCAGTCTACAGATAACTTGAAGATAAATTTTGCCGGGCTTTAAATGTCCAATCCGTTATTAATAAAATAATGTCAATTATTCCTAGAGAGGTAGGCTCAGTGAATCCTTTCTTAGGTATCATAAACTTGATTTTAAATCCTACATAATGGCAAGCTAGAAAGCCTATACCTACATTTTTTTTTGTTTTCACTGTTTAAAAAAAAATAAAAACAAAACTATGAAAGTAGAAGCCAGAAGGAACTATACCAAGGAATTTTTATTTACATAAATGGTAGTAAATTAGCCTTCACTTCTAAAGCGTACTTCTATAGAAGGTCTGTTGTTTTTGGCTATTGAGACTTGCAACTGATCTAACAGTAGTCAAGATTATTTTTACAGTTGCTTAGTTTGTTTTTGTGTCATCTGAAGTGTTCTTGTATTCCACTGTTGTAAGATGTTTAATCTGGCCATTTTTCTACCTTTGACACAAGGCAAGGAACATTAGTCCCATTAACCATTCACCTTTTAAAAAGCAATCATCCTTAGTGGCCTATATTGAGAAAAGAAAGTTGAACTTTGAGTAATAGGAGTAATGAGTAATAAGAACATATGTACACACTGCACAGCTATGAGTTTTCAATCGTGTGTGCAGAGCGGTTTATGTGTCACCTCCCCTGTTGTACCGGGAGCTCCTTGAGGGCAGGGATTGTCTTCCTTCTCTATGTATTCCTTGTGCTTAGCACAGTGCTTGACTCCTAGAAGATGCTTAATAAATGTTTATTGACTGACTTGTATATTGGTAGGCCAAATGAATGCTGGAGTAGATCTGTAGTATTTCCTTCCTCCTCCAATACTTGCTACTTATATGACCTTAGTCAAGACTCTTCATCTCCCTGGGACTCAGTTTCATCATTTTAAAATGAGGAAGTTGGACTAGTTTCTGAGATCCTTTCCAGCTCCATGTCTCTCTATTTTGTGTCTGTCTGTCTCTCTGTTTCTCTCTTCGTGTGTGTGTGTGTGTGTGTGTGTGTGTGTATAAATCTCTATATCTCTCTATATAATTCTATTGGGTTATTTTGTCCCATTAAAAAAAAATCTTCGCCCTGTCTTAAAAAAAAAAATTACCTTTTGACCTAGAGCTGAAAGCTTAAGTTCACTGTCAAAAGCTAAAAGCTACTGATTTTGTTGTTGTTGCACCTTTAGCCCTTGGAAGGACAGTAGGGGGTGTGAGTGTGAGTGTGTGTGTGTGTGTGTGTGTGTGTGTGTGTGTCTGTGTCTGTGTCTGTGTCTGTGTCTCTGTGTGTTTGGTTTTTTCCCCCTCAGTTATGGCTCTCACTAGGGAGCAGTAAGGATGTTCTGGCCATCACCAAGATTCCAGGTGGCAACTCCCTACTCAACTTCATTCACATTTATAAGTAAACTAAACTTGAGCAACATTTTTAAAAAATCAATACAGAAAACCTTTTTAGAGTAACAGTTAAAGGACTCTACCTCTGCAATATCATCCCTTATCCTTTCCCTTAAAAAAAAAAATCCCAGTTACTTGGTTTTCATAAGAAAGTATAAGCTTCTTTCATTCACTTGCTTAAAATTTTGCAGAAAAAGCCCATCCACCTTGTTTATACTCAACTTCCCAGGTTTAGGACTTGGTCCTAAATCCCCCCAGCTATTCTCCAAGATCAAAGTATCTTCTTTTTCATTCTCTCCCTTTCTCAGATAACATGTGGAAAAAACTGCCGGGGAGGATGAGAAAAAGGTACCATCTTCATGTCTTTCTGTCTGGCTTCCTGCTCTAAGAGCTGCAAACTAGGAAGACAAAAGACTGTCCTTCTGCCTCAGAAGCACAGAACCCCTAATCTCAAGTACTGATTTTTTCACTTTGCTCCCTAGCTCTCCCTTCTCTTCTTTAGGTTTGAGGTTGTTTATTTGATTTTCATTTACATGCAATGCTGATGCCAATTTTCAGGTCTGGTCCGATTTTCCATAGCAACCTCTTAACAACCTGCTTGTTTTACAAACTGCCTTGGAAAGTTTAAAGGGATGACATCCTCTATGACAGGACACTTCAAAAAGAAAATAAACAAGTTTCACTCTGCTCCTAAGCTAAAAGTGTGGATCTATTTGTTTCTTCTTGCAAGAATATAACATATTGTCATTTTTTTAAATCTCCCTTCTGCCCCCCACCCCCCAGCTTATCAAGGGCATGGGTGTGTACAATCACCAATGACAAGTACAACATGGACAACTTCTATGGCTTGCTTTGCTATAGTATTTCAGGGAACTCCCTCCTCCACAGAAGTTCAATTAAACCAACATTTCTTAAGTGCTTGGAAGTTTTCCAAATTTAGTGGAAGAATTTAATTTCAAAGTTGGATTGTTTTAGCTTGGAAGCTGAAAGAAATCTTAATATTATGTCTCACCTTTATCACTTCTGATTCACGCCCAATGTTTTCAACAACTGTCCTTGATAAAAATGGGTTTTTTTCCCCCTTATACATCTAACTTAAATATTTTATGCTTTAAATTAAAGTCATTTTGGGTTTTTTTTGTCTGCAGTAGGAGGTGGGGGGGAAACAGAATACCAGCCTCTCTTGAAGACTTTCCTTATACACCACCTGAAAATCATAAATAACCCTTCTACCTTCTCCCAATTCTTTTCACAGAATCATTGTCATGTAGGTAGTGCAAATTTCCTATTTTATATATTAAAAACATAACCAGTGGGCTTACTTTACAATCCTTTGATCATCTTTGTGGTTCTTTTATTTCTGCCTCTCCTTGAGGGCAGATCTTTCTTTTGCAAGGCTTTGCTCAGGGTTTGAATACTATGTACAGAAAAGGATAATATTAAAATTCCCTCTTCCAATGGCTGCCAAGGATGCTTTTTTCTTATTTACCTCTACTACACTCAATTGTCTAAATGTGAGCTTGTTTTGGGGGGGAAGGGGTGTCATTTTAAAAGTCCTAAACTTATTTTGTGTGCAGAGAAAGGACAAGAGAAGGAGATTTGTTAATTTAAAACCACCAATTTTTACTTCCCTTCTTATTATATTTGGGCCTTCTCTTTTTTTCTGTAAGTACTCTATAAATAACCATGAACATATGTGGGATAAAATGGATTCATTTTACTATGATACCTGTTAATTCAAAAGGTTAGAGTATGATTCTAATGATTCCCTTCATTACTTTCCAGAACCTGCTTCTCTTCTTCTGGCCATTGTTTTTTGAAATACCTACCAAAAGATGATAAACGTGATGAGATCGTCCCCAGTGCAATAAAAACAACGCAATAAATGTGGCCTAGTAATGTTGGGAGATTCCATTTACCTTTATGTGTAAAGGATGATACTTGGTGATAGTGGTGCATCTAGAACTACAAGAGTGGTGAAGTTTAGAATAGAAAGTTCTAGGGATAGAGACAATTGGCAGAGTGTCAACTTAGTTCTTGATGGCTTATCCAAAGTTTTATGTCAGAATTGTAGGTTGCTAGTAACTAGGGTGAAATTAGTGTGATTTGGGTGGAAAGGTACTTCAGGATATATCTGAGGTGGAATGTAATAATCCCTACCAGAACTGTTATAAAGAGAATCCCCAAATTTCAAGTGTCATGGGTGACACCTGCAATTTAGGGAGTCTTAATATAGTCCCATTTTAGAAGGTGACAAGTCATTTATCTTTGGAGAAACTGAAATGTGGTCAGTTGTTTTTGGTTGACAGGATGGGTAGTGGTGGGGAGTCCCCAACTGTGAGTGGGAACATTTGCTATTTGCAGAAGGAGACAGCCTAGGGTTCCTTGACAAATATAGTACAGCATCAACTCCCCAAACACAGACTTGTGTGCGTCATTTGTGAACTTAAAAGAAGGAAAAACAAGCTAACAGTGTTAACTACTTCTTCATGGCCTTGGAGACACTTCTAGAACATTCCCTTCCATGCATTCTGTTACCCTAAACCAACTTCCATAGTACTCTTTCTATTGTTGCTAACCCCATATTATTTTTGCTGCAGCAGCAGGTAATACCACCCATGAAGGAAAGGACATTGCAAGTCTGTAGAGAAAATAACAGTTCTACTCTCTTAATATACTTTTTAAAAATGACTACCTGTAGGGCGGCTAGGTGGCGCAGTGAATAAAGTTCCAGCCCCGGAATCAGGAGGACCGGAGTTCGGTTCCAGCCTGAGACACTTAACACCCACACAAAAAACCCAGCTGTGTAACCTTGGGCAAGTTACTTAACCCCAATTGCCCTCCAAAAGGCAAAAAAATAAAAAAAGTGACTACCTGTGACCAGCCCATGGTATCAGTTACTTTGAGATGTGGTTCTTGTTGAATTGTTTCAAACTTGCTTGACTCTTCATGTTTCCGGGCAGCAATACTGGAATGGTTTACCATTTCCTTCACCAGCTAATTTTACAGATGAGGAACTAAGGCACATATGGTTAAGTGGCTTGTCCAAGGTCACCCAGATAGTAAGTATCTGAGGCCAGATTTGAACTGAGGAAGATGAGTCTTCCTGACTCCATGCCTGGCACTCTTATCCACTGAGTTGCCTAGCTGCCCTACATTGAGGCAGAACACTGAACAGCAGCAATGGTAAGCACAACATCAGAGCTTAGTTTAGTATAGTTTTAGACATTTTCCCACCCTCTTTCAGTGAGAATGGCTTGTGTAAGAAATATCTGTGAAGACAACAGATTATTTTATAGTTTCTCACAGTATGATAGACGGGATATTGAGACTTAGAGTCAGAAGAACTTCGTTCAGATCATGCTGCTTACTCTTTTTAGCTGTACCAGTTCAGCCTACAGATCTACAGATGTGTCTACAGATCTAATTCAGATTTAAGTCAATTGAACAGGCAGTTATAAGCATCTAGTATGTGCCAGTTACTGTTCCACAAAATGGAGATACAAAGAGTCCCTCCACCTCCAGTCTGAAGGAGTTTCCAATGGACTGGAAGGGATAGCAATATGTAGGCAGAGAAGTAGATACGAAGTAATTTGGAGGAGTTAACTAGCAACTAGGTGGATGACAAAAGGCCTGGTGAGGGAAGTGACACCCTGAGTCAAGCTTTGAAGGAAATTAGATGTTCCAGGAGGTGAAAAGAAAGAAGTGAATGCATTCTAGGCATGGGAGACAGCCTAGGAAAATGCATGGAGATGTAAAATGGACTAGCAGATGTGAAGAACTCCAAATGGGCCAGCCCACAGAGTTTTGGAAGAAAGCAATATGTAATCATACTGGAAAGATAGGAAGGGGAATGGCTGTGAACGGCTTTGAATGCTCAGTGGAAGTTTGGATTTTATAGTAGAGGCATTAAAGAATCAGGGAAAGCAATGAACAGAGAAGTGACATGGTTAGACTCATGCTTTAGGAATATTAATAATTAATTAATTAGTTTAGTGGAGAATGGATTAGAAGAGAAGAGAAATGATGCAAGAAGACCAATTAGGAGACTGTTATAAATGTCTGGGTGGTGGGTAAGGAAGGTCTTAAGTAGGTTGGTGGCCATATAAATGGAGAGGGAAAGGGTGGATGAAAATTTAGAGACTAATCCTCAATTTTCTCATCTGCAAAATGTGGATACTATTACTACCTATCTCAAAGGGGTGAGAGTGGGAAAGTGCTATGTAAGTGTGATCTGTTATTTCTATTTGATAAAAGTTATTAATAATAATAGCTCACATTCATGTAACACTTCATAATTTACCAAGTATTTTCCTTACAGCACTTGATAAGGGGCACAAATATTCCCATTTTATGAATAGAAAACAGCCACTAAGCTCAGAGATAAAATATATCTATATATACTTTTTATAGAATATAACATTGTTTCATTTGAAATTCAAGTCAACAAACACTGATTAAACACCTGTATGTATAAAGCACTGTTCAAGGTATTGGGAATACACAGACAAAAAAACTGACACTGTCTCTTCCCTCGGGAAATTTATGAACTCCTAGGAAGGTTATGCTAGATTAAGATGATCATAATAGAAGGTAGAGAGAAAAAGTGGGATCCAGATAAAGTACCATGAAAAAACTTGAAGAGGAAGCATATACTTGCAGTTGGGAATCAGTGAAGACTTTATGGAGAAGGTAAAATGTAAACTGAGCCTAGAAAGAAGAGAACACATGGAGATGGGGGACAGCAAGAGTCAGCAAAGTACTAGACAGAGCCCTGAACATGGCATTGGGAAGACTTGATTTCAAATCCCACCTCAGGCAATTAAGAGCTGTGTAATCTTGGTTAAATTACTTAAACCTCTCTGTACCTTAGGTCCCTTATTTGTAAAATGAAAAGGTTGCTCTTAAGGCTTCTGAGGGCCCTTCCAGCTTTAAATGTATGATTCAATAAGACTTGGGATGATTCAAAGTACACGTACTTTTTAATTTATCAAGTGTCACCCTTTCTTTTCAAAATGTAAAAACTGTAGCCCAAAAGAATTTCCAAATCTGAATAATCTCATAGGGCTCAACTCTCTAGTTAATTTCCACATATAGTTGTTTATATTCTAAAAGGAGAAAGGTGTTTTAACAAAAGTATTGGCCCAGAAGACCATCCACATTGAGAACAGTTGCTCCCCTACCCCTTCTCTATTATTTGATGAAACAGCTGCTGGTATCCTCCTTCCTGTGGCCCCCATGCCCTGTTTCATTGCTAGGAAGACCTAGACTACCATGTACCTTATAGTCTAACAATTTGGAATTAAGTTTTGAGCACCAAAATGAATTTGGACACAAGTTTGTGGACAGAATCCTATGAGTTTTCAAAATGTATAATAATGAAAAATCCCACATCTTTGTAAGCAGATATGTTTCCCATGAGATGAGGGGATGTTTTAGTAACCTGACAAAAAAGCCAAAATATAACAAGTCCTGGAGACAGTTAAATTCAATTCAATGGATATGCCTGGCCCTAGCCTGTGCTAGGCATTATGGGAAACTACAAAATAAAGAACATATTTCCTCCCTTCCTAGCACTTGTAGTTTAATAAAAAGGAGCTAGCAATCATGTAGGTTCTGTGTCTTACCTACTGTCCCAGCCATCTTCAAAATCAGTTCCTTTCACCATAACCAAACTGATCTTATAATGATTGCCACCAAATATTTGCACACAGTAGGTATTTATTGAATAAAACAGATAGACATAACCATTTGATAATCACATGCCTCATGCTTATGAATTATCATTTAGTCAATTCCTTAGGCACACACATACTTGAGGGAAAGAATATGTTGCTATAAATGTGGGCTGTGGTGGACTTAGAATTAGGAAGATCTGAGTTCAAATGCATCTCAGACAGCTGTATGACCCTAAGTAAGTCACTTAACCTCTTAAGCCTCAGCTTCTTCATCCATTAAATAGTAATGATAATAATAGCACTTAATTCACAGGATTGTTGTAAGGAAACTACAAAGTAGAAGACACATTCCCTTCCTCCCTAACACTTAGAATTTAATAAGAAAGGAGCTTACAAATCACATGAGTTCTATGTCTTATTTATATTTGCAGCCCTAGCCATCAACACAGTGGCACTGGGTCTGCAGTCAGAAAAAGTTGAGTTCAAATGTGACCTCAGATATTTACTAGCTCCGTGACCTTGTAAAGCCAAGCACAAGCAGCTTTCCAGAGGACTACTGCTGTGAACAGCTTTCAGGCTTCTGATTACATAGTATAGTGAACTCTCTATTTATTCAATAACAAATCAGAGCAAAACATTCACAGAAAATCAAAATACAGCATTCACCATGTCACAACTCAACACCTTATCACTAAAAAGGTTTTTTTCATAGTTTTCACCAAAGTGGTCACATAGTTTTAAACAAAGTATAATCATTTAGTAACTCAATCATTCAATCATCCTTAAGGAAGCTTGCCTCCTAATTTCATAATCAGTCACTATTCAGTATCCTATTTCATCAGTCACTACTCAGAAAATTTCATCAGTCACTACTCAGTACCCACAGAGAGGTCTTTTCATCTTGACTCAAGGCAGGCTTTCAGCTCCCATGGCTCCTCTTCCATGGTCCCAACTCCTGCCCAAATCTAACCAATTGCCATCTGAGTTCAAAGGCAGACAGCTCCCAGTTCCTAGTCCAGCTCTCCATGCAGTTCCTGCTTCACATCAGAGCTCACAGTATCCAGTCCACCTCAAGTCCTTCATAGTTTCTGTTCCTGGGAAGAGAAAACTTAACAGAGCCACAACAATATCTCCACACATCAAGCTTAGCAGAATTACAACAGTATTCACACACATGGTTGGCACTATCATCTCAATTCACTTTCTGCCTGTGAAATCAACATAGGCCCAAAACAGACACCACAGTCATGCTTCCTCTGGCAGCTCAGACCGGCCCTCAAAAGTCTTCAGCAGCTCTAGCACCATGAGTTCAAGTTCTGCCACCGCAAGTTGGTGTTTTGCCACCACAAGTTCCTTTCTCAAAATCAAAAACTTTCTCCATCTCCATTCTTTTTTTTTTTTTAAAGCAATTGGGGTTAAGTAACTTGCTCAAGGTTACACAGCCAGTTATTTCTGGGTGTGGTGCTAAGTATCTGAGGCTGGATTCAGTCCCCAGGTCATCTCGACATTGGGGCCGGTGCTCTGACTTGCTGAGCCACCTGGCCGCCCCAATGTAATATTGTTTATGTCTTACTGTATTTTTATTTTGTTATGTATTTTCCAATTGCATTTAAATTTTTTTTTATTTTTTTGCTTTTTGGAGGACAATTGGGGTTAAGTGACTTTTCCAAGGTCACACAGCTAGTTTTTGTGTTAAGTGTATGAGGCCAGATTTGAACTCAGGCCCTCCTGACTCCAGGGCTGGTGCTCTATCCACTGCACCACCTAGCCACCCCCATCTCCATTCTCAAAATCAAAATCACTTTCTCCAGCCTCCAGGAGGCTTGCTCCAAGAAATTTTGTCTCGGTTCTCAATTCTCATTTCTCTTCTCAGTTCTTCTCAATTCTCAGTTCAGTCTTCAGTCCAGCAGTAGCAGCCCAGCCTCCAGAAGCTCACTGAGAGAAATTCTTTCTCTCTCTCACTCTTCCTAGCAGCAGCTGTTCTTCTTCCACATTGCTTACTCTAAGAAATTCTGACTCTCCCAGCTGGGGTTTTTCCTTATATATGGTATTAGCTCCTTCCTGTTCAGCCCCTTCCTGTTATGTCAGCAACAGGGGTTCATACCTTCTGTTTCTTTAACAGTGGCTTGATATAATTAGCTTGACGCTAAGTACCTGTTAGCTTGTCAACACAAAGGGATCTTCAAATTTCGTTGCTATTACAGACCTCAGGCAAGTCACATAACTTCTGTCTGCCTCAGGTTTCTCAACTGTAAAATGGGGGCAATAACAGCACCTACCTCCCAGGATTGTGGTGAGAATAAAATGAGATAATTTTTGTAAACCATCTAGTAAACCTTAAAGTGCTATATAAATTCTAACTATTAAGATCACGTGAGATAATATCCATAAAGCCAGAGGTAGCTCACCTCTCAGTGGAGAGAGGGTGCCATTTGTTAAGTGCTTAGCACAGTGCCTGGTACATAGTAGGTGCTTAACAAATGTTTGTTCCCTTCCCCTCCCCCAAAGCACTTTGCGAACCTTAAAGCATTATATAAATGGTAGCTATTATTATTCTTAGTAAATCCACAAAGAGATTCCCTCCAAAGGTTTTTGTAAGACCATGAGGGGGTGGCAGAAGCAGTGTGCTTTCAGATTTAATATTCAAGCCTGCCCCAAGGCCGCTATAAACCCAGCTTCATGATGGTGTCAGGGGAACCCCAATTTCCAACCGAGAAACTAGCAATAAGCCTATTAGGAAATGTCCTGGGAGCTATCAATACCAACTGTAGGCTCCAGGCCCAAATGCAATTTAAAAGGCCAAGAGAGATGCTACAGCTATAGGAAGACTAAAATTAAAATAGAAAACATGACCTACAGTCCTAGAACTGTAATGTGTTAGGTGCTTACTGCAATCAAAAACATTTCAAAAGGGCATTGACTAAGTGTGCAAAAAGCATGGTGAATAATTTCTGGGCAAATTTCTTTTCTTTTCTTTTCTTTTCTTTTCTTTTCTTTTCTTTTCTTTCCTTCCTTCTTTTATTCCCCTTTAAATTACTAGATTTAATAGAGAGTATACAGAAATAGACTATGGTATTGAAATTCCCACCCCGAATTTCATCATTTATCATTCAGAACTTATTATTATTACTATTGTCTTGTGATTTTGTTGCATTTCCAAATGAAGTAAAGTAATCTCTTCTTATTGCTGGATTTTCTTCTCAATTCGCCAAACTACTTCTTTTAACAGGTGTTTTTCTAATAGGGTGCTTTGTCCCATGAAAGTCTAGACTCGGCTGTGAGACTAGGTTTTCAGACAGTATGTGGTTTCTGACGAGAGAGGAAAAGAAAATATCCGTTCATTATTTAGCCTATTTAAAGCAAGGTATGCAGAACTGAATTTTTTTCTGGAATAATGAATTGAGCAGAAGGTTAAGCTAGATGAGCCTGGATGAATTTGCTACTATTTTAGATATTCAGTTCCCCCAGTGCTGATAAGTGATTCAGTCACCAAAAGCGTAGTCCTGGGGTAAGTCCAGTAGTGACCAGCTGAGCGGTTTTTATTGCAGATGCCTTCATTATCAACTTGCATTGGGGGCCACCATGCCATTCTGAAGTAATCCTTTATGTTACAGTGGATTCTCATTTATATACAATCAACTTTGCCTTTCCTTTAATATAGGACTAAAGTTCTTCTGTTTCCCCTCAACACTTAAACCAATTATGATTGCCCACAGCTCTAGCATCTGTAAATACTTAAAGATCTCCTGGGATTTCAGAATTCAAGTGTCTTAAATGAAGAAGTGATGTCTTTGTGGACATTGGTGGTACTGTGTGTAACTGATCCCAGCACTTAATCTGGACTTGGCTCTCAATAAAAATGTTTACTCCACAAATAGGGTAATACCATGTCAGTTAATATTAGTGGGGATATGAACTTGGTTTGCTTTATTTCAGTGATGCTGCCCTTGAAATTATTCAATTGTTTTTGTCCTGATACAAGGTAAGTCCAAGGGATGGGGTTGAAGTTCTAAAATATAACTTAATTAGTGAGGAAAATAATCATGTAGAGTGGAAGGGGCTAGGACTTCTGGTTAACATGCTAGGAGAGTTTGAGAATGTGTAACCACAGTGATGTTTATTAAATGGAATGTCCATCTCATAGGAGTCTCAAAGGTATTCTTTATTTTAACAAAAAGAAGTTATTGCTTCACTTTATTGTACATGATGTCCTATAAAGAAGATATATGTCCATGATTGGGCTTTGAAAGAGGACCATGGGGCCTGTTCCATTTAAAGGGAATGAAGTCAAGCAGTAAATTCACTGGTCACTCTTTTCATATGGACTGTATCTCAGCCAGCAGTTGGTCTTTGATGTTTTAACAATAGAACTTGGGCATAGAGGCAGATTAGGACCCCCATAACACAGAAACAACGAGTCTGCATTCATTAAAAATTGGAGAGAGAATAATCTCCAGTATAGCAGGCACACTGATCCCAGGAAGATCTCTAAACCTCTGTTTCTCTTTCCTCGCAACTAAGACCTTTTCATCTTTTTGCTTGTGTATTTATTTTTTAAATTTATCTTTGCCTTCTTTGTGTTAACCTGTATATGATTTGAAATCCACCATTTATAAATGACTGAGCATTTTTAAAATTTGTACTCAGTTGGAGAAACTGAATCACCTAGTGCATGGTTTTCTCAAGGTCACATCTAACAACACAGCCAAATATGGGCCCAGAGATCTTGACATGATGGCTCTACACAAGTCTCCAAGCTAGAATTGACAATAGCTAATTTGGTAGTTTCAGCCATTCACATAGTCAATTCCTATCACGGCAGCCAAATTGATCTTTTAATGATTCCCATCAATCACTGAGACAACTTAAATGATAAGATTAGCCAGGCCTCAGTCATTTAGGGGTACTGGGTGATGTGGTAGGGAACCAGGGAGAATAAAGATAAGTTTGTTAACATTTTGAAAACTAGAATGCAAATTGGCCTGACTAAATGAGAGAAACAATCTGTTTTTTTTCTTTTAAAACATAATAAAATTCAATTGGATGAGAGTGAAGTAGTTGACTTAAGAACAAATGACACCAAACAAAGTTACGGAAGAGGGAAAAGACTAGCCAACTGCAGAAAAAGATCTGTGGGGCATGATGGACTACAGTCTAATGAAGTATCATTGATACAGTTCACTTATGTAAAAAGCAAACTGATACTGCCCTTAAATACAAGTTATTTTAAATTCCAACCAGGTATTTTCCTTCTCCACAGAAAACCAAGAGGAAATAGACTGAATTGCAAATTGCAGCCAGGGAAGATTTGGCTAGACAGATAAAGGGAAGGACTTCCAGGAAGCAACATTAATTAATCAATGGACAATGGAATATGACTAATAAGAAAAGCTGTGGAACTTCTTTACTGAGCCATAGCTATGGAGCTAGCAAGGAGCTCAGAGGCCATCTTGTTCAACCCCCTAATTTTATAGACAAGGAAACTGAGACTCATGGAGATTAAGGGAGTTGTCCAAAGTCACAGGGTCAGTAAGCATCAGAGATGAGGCTTGAACAAGATTTGACACCAGAGGCAGTACGTTTTCCATTGTACCACACTGCCTCCTTCATTGAGCAGCCCCTGTTTCTCTTATTTCTCCCTCTCTCCTAGGAAGTGAGGATCAGAGATGAGAGGAAATTCACTCGAAGGGGAAAATGCTTGTGATCTTAGGCTTGTCCTCCTAAAAGGATGCATACCATGATTCTGGGCATGATTCCATTCTTACCAGAGCATCACATTCTTAAAACCATTCTGTTCCCCTAAACAGAAGTGAAAGTGTCTAAGAGAGAACATGAAGTAGGAAGATGGAAAGAAATATATGTGTGGATCTTGGCTGGGTTGCAATTTGTGGTGGAGACTAATCTTGCACTGACAGCACCTTGAGGAGGAAGACGCGTTAAGTCATTTCCACCTCTCATTTCTAAGGGGCTGGGCTGTTCAAACACTGCCCCTTTACTCTGCCTGATTCAGGCCTTTGAGAGGAGATGGCTCTCTCAACACAAGAGACCTGTTAAGACTATCCATTCTCATTGGAAATGTTCAGCACATCCATCGGGCATCTGTTTTCTTAGTGTTTGCAACATGCTGGGTTCCAGATGGAGGGGATTCCATTTAACCAGATGGCATGCTGCTTCATCATTTCTTCTTTCAGGTTCTTTCCCATCCCCCTCCTTCTTTTCCTATTACATGGGTAGACATACACCCTTTTTAGAAAATGCACTGATTGCAATGAGGTAGAATTTATGTCTTTCCATATGCATTCTCACACTGTCAATGGGAATGGAATTTGTTCTCTGTTGCATTTCCCTCTAGAAATAAAGTTCAAAACAAATAGACATCAAAGCTTATTACTTTTCAGGGCAAAGGTCACAGAATCTTATCACTGCTGAGCTTGAGTATCTGTCCCAAATTTCTTGTTTTACAGATAAGGAAACTGAGGCATGGGGGACTAAAGTAACTTGGCGAAAGTCACATGGTATGTTAAGTTGCAAACGTGGGGGCTAAGGATCAAGGTTTTCTAAAGCTTAGTAGACACTCTGCTCTGATAGTTCTTTTACAAGGAAATTTGTTCTTACCTTAGTAATGTTAGTAAGAGCTGGACTGAAATAATGTGCTACAGTGAAAAGACCACTGGATTTGAACCTGGGAGAACCTCTATTCTAGTCCTGGCACTGATGCTAGCTGAGTGACCATAAGCAAGCCAGTTCATTTCTCTGAGCCTGTTTCCTCATTTGTAAAAGGGGGGATAATAACAACAGTGCCTGTCTCACAAGGTTATTGTGAAGATCAAGTCAAAAACATCTTGAAAGGAATATAGTTGTTAGCCATTATTTTTATAATCACTTAATAGGAAGAAGCAGGTTAAAGCTTCAGAGATGCTAATCAGAAATTTTCCCTAGTCTTCCTTTTAAAAATTTTATTTATTTTTTTTTGAAGCATTATACCCATTACTCAGGGAAGTGAGGTACTTGAGTTTTTTGGCATTTTTACCTTTTTTGTTCCTTTTCTAGACAGGAGTGGCCCCTTCTGGTTTGTGTTTTTCATGCTATTTAGAGCACCATGCAAATAGAAACATTGTGGTAACCTGCCAATAAGATGGAGTTGGCTGCTGGGATGGGAGGGACAGACAGAGGGAACACACAGACTTTTTTTTTTTTTTTAAAGGAAGAAGTCAGACAAAAATGACATCATACTTTTCCTTTTTAGTCCAGAGAGAGCAATTCCCAAATTTCATAGTCTTTTAGCACTGGATGGCCTAGGTGTTCTTGAGTATTATAGCCTTGCCACTGTATGTAATCTGTGTCTTAGCCTAATGAGTTGAAATCCTGCCCTGTTTGTTAGATGAGATCCTAAATCTAATACTTTGTTTACCAAGAGAGGTTACAGAATTCATAGGCTCCTAGACCTCATAAGGTCCTTAGAGAATTTTGCTCAACTCCCTCATTTACAAATAAGGAAAACTGGAAGCAAAAGATAAAATGCCTCACCAAAGAACTCATTAGCTGGTCAGTAGGAGTACCACCACTAAAACCTATGTCTTTGGATTCCCAGGCCAGTGCTCTTTCTATAATGCTACACTGCCTACTCTACCACCACTCCCTGCCCCCCACAACCTTGAAAATTTTTAAATTAAATTTGTTTTTTAATGAGAAAAAAAATCTATTTTCTCTCCTTCCCACCAACCCTTGCCATTGGGGTAAAAAATGGAAAACAGATCCCTTGTAAAAAAATTTTATTTTAAATTTATTTTAAAATTTTATTTGTGTGTGTGTGTGTGTGTGTGTGTGTGTGTGTGTGTGTGTATGAAGTCAAGTAAAATAAATTCCCATATTGGCTATATAAAAGAAAATAAGTCTCAGTCTTCTCCCTAAATTCATCACTTCTCTGTTAGGAGATGGGTAGCATGTTTTGTCATTACCCTTGAAAATTTTAAAGACTAAGTTACACAGTCCTACCCAGATGGGTTTAGATGTCTATGATTGGGTTGTTACAAGAGTTGAAAGCATCATGAGACTTTTCAGTCTCATTTCTCTCATCAAAGCTAGCTTTTACCTTAAATGATACACTTCTGCTTTTTCCCCCTACTCATTATTTGTGAAATGTAGTTTTTTCCATCAGGGGAATCTTAGGATACAATCTTGTTTAAGGTAGGAATCAGTGTCAATTTTGTTCATTACAAAGACTAGTGGCTTGGTTCTTATTTCTTATCAAGTCCTGCTCAAACATCCGCACACAGCTGTGTTTGTGTACTTACTTCCTGACCCTGTTGTCCTGCTGATATAAGACCCTGCCTACTAAAACCATACCATGTAGTATGATGGGGTGAGTTTGGAAGACCCCAGGGTCATTCACATATGACCCCCTTCAGGCTTAGAGTTGATGTCAAGAGGCATACCCTTCTCTACTCTGACAGATGGTGAAGCAGTTTAGAGAGCCTAGAATTTCAAACCACCTTCACTACTCTGTCCCCCCCCCACACACACCCCTTTTTAACTTTTACAAAGTATTTCCGTAAGTGCTAATGAGCATGAAATAGTTTGTTCAGTTTTTTTTTTTTCTAGTCATGTCTAACTTTGTGACCCAATTTGGGATTTTCTTGACAAAGATACTGGAGTGGTTTGCCATTTCCTTCTACAGCTCATTTTACAGATGAGGAAACTGAGGCAAACAGAGTAAAGTGACTTGCCCAGAGTAACACAGTTAGTAAATGTCTGAGTTTTCCTGACTTCGGGCTCAGCACTCTATCCACTATGCCATTTAGGTGCCCCTGAAGTAGTTTGTACAAAAGGAAATATTCATTGTATGGTAGAATGAGTGCTAGAATCAGAATCAGGAAACCTAGGCTCTAACATTTACTAACTTCCTGACTCTGGCACATTTACTAGTTTTCTTACACTGGTCAACTCACTTAATCTTGATCCCTCAGTTCCCTCATCTGTAAAATGAAAATATTATGTTATCTCACAGGGTTGTAGTGAGGAAATCCCTTTACAAACTGGAAAGTACTATATAAATGTAAGCTAGCTTTATTAAATTTTATTTAATACTAAATACAATAGTAATAGATTCACAAGATTTTTGGAATACATAGTATATATAATTAATATTGCAGATGTTCATTAGAACCCATTTAAACCAGGGCAGTGAAATCTGTACTGCATCAAACCATAGAACTATATGATTTTGTTTTTGGAAGGTCTCTAAAGAGCTAAATTTTATGAATGCATAAATTGAGGCTCAGAGTAATAAAGCAATTTGACGTAGATCACAGAGTTAGTTGATGAATTAGGACTAGATAACTTTCCTGATTCCCAATACAGTGATCTTTCCTCTACCCCACATTGCCTTAACCAAAGGCCTAGATTCCTTGGAGGTTATACATCTCCTTTATTTGGGTGCATCCAAATTGACATTCCATTCACCTCATTTTTATGTATGAAATTTAGCCCGTTGGCTAAATCTAC
This sequence comes from Petaurus breviceps papuanus, assembly GCF_028583685.1. NCBI lineage: Eukaryota > Metazoa > Chordata > Mammalia > Diprotodontia > Petauridae > Petaurus > Petaurus breviceps. The sequence continues at coordinate 4,790,432 of NW_027187378.1, forward strand.
TGGTGCCAACTCAGCCATGGTCTGGCTGGGTCCACCTACACAAATAATTCAGATAATTGAGGTCAAAAGCTACATTTGCAGAAATATTTATATAGTTATTTTTTGGTCATGGTAACTTGTTAGTATCTATCTAGTTGATGTTTAGCTGCACTTAATTGTTCTCTTACTGTTTTTCTATTACTGGGTTGTTTTAGGCATTGAATATTTCATTCGACTTTTCAGTTTCATTGATCTTATTTCTTATCAAAGTCAGCTCTTGCTCTAGGCCTTGATGCTATATTTCTACTTCTTCCCCTCTCATCACTTCCTTAGTGCAAACTTTTCCAAAAGAGGAGCTCTAGTTTACAGCCCAGTTTAACAAGTCAATTCAAGTCAAGGAGCATTTATTAGTCTCCAGTCATGTGCAAAACACCATGCTAAGTGTTAGGGATACATAGAAAAGGCAAAAAGCAGTTGCAGCCCTCAGGAAGCTCACAGTCTCATGGTGGAGACAATGTACAATTAAAAAATATACAAACAGGACAAACTGGAGATCATCACAGAGACAAGGCACCAGCTTTTAGGATAACTGTGAAAGCTTCTTGCAGAAGGTGGGATTCTAAGGGAGACTTGAAAGAAGCTAGGGGAGCCAGGAGGCAGAGGTAAGGAGGGAAACAAAGTCAGTTGTAGGGGAAAGCCAGTGGAAATCGATGGAACTGAGAGATGGAGTGTGGTATTCAAGGAAAAGCAAGGAGGCCACAACCATTGGAGACTAATGTCAATGGATTGTCGAATACATAAAGGGGAGGAAGGTGGAAGAAGTTTACATTTAAGCCAGTGTTAAGTCCATCAGAGAAGCCTATCCAGATAACAAGTGGGGATTTATTAACTTTAGTGGGGCATTGAACAGAACCAAAGACTGATGTCAGCTCTAGCATAGTCAGTGTGTCACTATCCATTTCCACAACTGTAATGCTTCAGTGCAATAAATACCGCCCCTGTGGTTTAGAAGGCACCTTTTACCAATACAACTAGCAAAGCATTTCATATTAAAAAAAAACCCTATAAATCTGCTTGTAATCTCTAGTAGATAGTAAAGCCAATAATAAGGCAAAGTAAATTTTTTTAAATTTATTCTTTAAAAGAGAGTTCAAAAAGACTTGAATCCAAATAGTTGATCTTTGGTTGGCACTGCCAGCAATTTGGGGGAGGAAAGCAGATGTGCCTGTGATAGAAATAGATATTATTAAAGTGTCAAGAAAATACAGAACTTAATAAATACTGAAAATAATACCAATTTATAATGGCCCCAAGAGAAAATCCACTTCAGGTTGTTGTCAAAAAAGAAAGAGCTGGTCTCTAAATTTTATAAGCTTTTTTTCCTGCAAATTTTGCATAGAATAATTTTGGCATACAGATTTCTTCAGAGACAAGAACAAGAGAAAAGATTTAGCAAACCATACTCACAGAAATATATTTAAAAGATAAAATGCTAGTTTATGCTACTAACAAACATGTTGCTTTGTTTTATGATTCCATAGCTCTGGGGCAAATGAATTGTCCAATTTTCTTTTTTTTTTTTAAATCTGTTTAAAATTTAGTCTTCATACAGGTGATTTCAAATATCCAGTGATACTAATGAATTTGAAGAATGAATTGTTATCCCAAGAATACATTTCCCAAAGAAGTAACTGCAAAGGGGAAGAATAAAAGAGGAAGAAGTGTGAAAATGATAGTTTTATTTTACCCAAGTGTCACATTCAAAAGCATCTGACTTGTTGTGGGTGTGTGTATGGTATTCATTTCCTGTCTGTAGTCTACTGGAATCCCTGTACCCACCCACCCCAGACGTTTGAAATTGAAAATCAAGTCATGCTTCTTTAATCAGCCCTAGGAAACATTGAAAGAAAAAGGGATGGTAGTGGTGGTGGAAGTGAGTTTCTTTTTATGAAAAGTTTCTTTAAAAAAAAACAACAAAAAAAATTAGACTGTGCTTTGATACTCAGAGTGAAAAATCACAGCTCAGAATAGGGAATGCTTGGATTTTCATACTTATTGTTCCAATATCTCATTTCCTAGCCCCTATGTCATTAAATGCCTTCACTACACCACTCCTTTGAGGCTTCTCTTTATTATGATTTTAATTTCAACACCCTGAGGTGATGATGGCAGTAATAACAATTACTAAGATTAAAATTCATAATTATAATAATATCTGGAGCAATATGGCACAGTAGATAGAAAACCAACCTTGGGGCAGGTAGGTGGTGCAGTGAATAGAGTACCCTGGAGTCAGGGGGACCTGAGTTCAAATCCAGCCTCAGACGCTTAACACTTACTAGTCATGTGACTTTGGGCAAGTCACCCAATTGCCCTGCTTTTTCCCCTCCAAAAAGCAAAAAAAAACAAATAAACCAAAAAAAAAAACCCCCAAAAAACAAGAAACTAACCTTGGAGTCAGAAAGGCCTGATTCCAAGTATTTAAGTGTTCCCTCTGGCAAATACTAGTTGTGTGACCCATGGTAAGTCATTTCATTTTTCAGTGTCTTAGACAATGTGCCAGCCTACACTGGTGGAAGTTTTTTCATCAGAGGTTCCTGTTGATTGAAATCACAGATCTGGACCGCCTCTATCTCTGCCCCAAGGAATAATACCCTGAATTTGTATAGTATTTTCAATTACCTTTCACCTATTCCATTACTTTTTATTGGTTTTCCCATCTACAATCTTCTCTCCTTCTAGTGCATCCTATATATCATAGCTAGATTTATTCTTCTAAGGCATAATTCTGACCATTTTACTCCCCTCCTCAAAAATCGTCAAAGATTTTTTGCTGCCTGATAAATAAAATTCAGACTTTCCAGAATTTTCACAATATGGCCCCTATTTTTCCTTCCTAGCCTTTTATTCTACTACTCCCTTAACTTATATTGCCTTTAAAGAAGGCTTGGTCGTAGAGTCAATAGAATGCTAGTCCTGGAATCAAGAAGACCCAAATTAAATTCTGGCCTCAAATATTAACTGTGTGACTCTGAACAAGTCTTACCCTCTGTCTTCCTCAGTTTCCTGGCCTGAAAAATGGAGATAATAATAGCATTTACCTCTCAGGATTGTTGTAAGGATTAAATGAAATAACATCTGTTTAGCACCTAGTACAATGCCAGCACATACATAGCAGGCCACTTCATAAATGGTTCCTTCCTTTTTTTTTCCTTACTCCCTTTATTATAGTCAAAATGAACTGTTTGCAGGGGCGGCTAGGTGGCACAGTGAGTAAAGCCCTGGCCCCAGAGTCGGGAGAACCTGAGTTCGGTTCTGGCCTCAGACACAACACACACACACACACACACACACACACACACACACACACACACATAACCAAAACTAGCTGTGTAACCTTGGGCAAGTTACTTAACCCCAACTGACCTCCAAAAAGGCAAATAATAATAATAATAATAATAATTAATAATAAAATGAACTGTTTGCTCCCAGAACACATTCCTCACTTTCCCCACTTCCGTGCCTTTCTTGATGCTGTTCAGCCTAGAATGTCCTTCTACCCTTTCTCAATCTCTTTAAAGCCTACCCTTCCTTCAGCGTCCAACTTAAATGCCACTTCATCCACCAAGCCTTGATCATCCCTCCTCCCTAGCCAAAAGAGGGATCTCTTCCTCTCATAGTTCTTTGCTTTATGGTTATTTGTGTATTGTGCCCCTGCCCTGAAATCCTAGTCTGATTTCATCACTGTGACATGGACATGACCCTAGGTTTTTAAAGGCAATGTCAGTAGAATAAAAGCTTTGGAAGACCTTAACCTAGAAAGGTCTTAAATATGGGTCCTGCTATGGACTGCTATCTAAACATTAGCTTAAGTAAATTCATGAAGACTGAATACAAGATTGGCTGTAGAGTGACAGATTTTTTTTAGCAGTAACAATTTGAAGACTATCTATCAAGGTACAGTGAGCTATGTCAGTGGAAGATTACTCTCCCTTTCCTCCCATACAGATGAAATCATAGATGCCTGAAGTTGATTATGTGTGCTGGACATTTCTCATCTCCCCTGTTAGATTGTAAACTCTCTCTCTTAGATGCAGTCTGTCAGTGCATCTTCCACAGTACCCTCTGAGAGTAGATACCAATAAATAGACATTTCAAAGGACTTTCACTTCTATTGTCTCATTTGTTTCACCAAAAAAATCTGATGAAGCAAACTATAAAATGAAGGGTTTCTGAGAATGCTTTTGGCATTGAGTCTGTGTACCTATGATCTTGTGATCTTTTCAGAGATGAAGCAACTGAAATGGGAAGATTAAGAGACATTCCCAAAGTTATATGGGGAGGCAATGACAAAGCTTGAGACCAGAACTCAATTCTCCTAACCCTTAGTCCTGTACTTTCAGTAAAGCTCACTCAGCTACATTTTGGTATGTCTGTCAGTAGGCAAGTTAAGGTGGTTAAAGAGGAGTATTGTCATTTAAGGCATCTCTTTAAGATTAGAAATTGCAGAAGAGGTGCTGACTGATTTAGGAGGAGGAGTTTCTTCACCTGGGAATTTCCCATCAATGAAATTTCAGGCCCAATCTCTCATACTGTTACTAATGTAAGTCTCAAATCACTCCAATTTACATTGTGAAACATCAAAGTGTCCTATTCTTTGAAAGACAATAGAAAATAATTTGGGAACTCCTGAATTTTGCCAAACCCACTTCTCTTTTTTCTTGGAGAAAGAAAGGAATGGGACAGGCAACAGATGAAGCAATTTCATGGACATTTGATTTTTCTGTTTCCTATAAATTATCCTTTTCATTTGCCTGGAAAAAAAACTTCCAGAAACCCAGGAAGTGTGATTTAAATAGCATTTTTGGTTCCATTATTAACTTTTGATTGTGTGACAAAATCATATAGTTTGTGTTCCACTTGGGTTAGACATTTTGCAATCCTCTCAGAATGAATTTGCTAGCTGGCATAAACAGAACCATGGACACTTCTATAAGCAGTGAATTTGGTGTTTTGGGGGGTTGGAGTAGAGCTTTTGTTTTTTAGTATTTCACCTTGATGCAAGGAAATGATTGCTTCTTGAAAACTGTAATCCAGACTGTTGAAAACAACCTTCAAAACAGCAGATGGTTTTCAATGTACACTCACTTTTCCAACTGGGAGATGAGGGCTTAAAAAAACTCGCTAGGATAAAAACTTCACAATTATGAAAGACAGCTTGAGCATTAGCATTAAATAAGGGCAGAATCATGTCCTTTTAAAAGAAGAGTTTCCACTTTGTTTTCTAATCACTTTTATCTCTGTGGACTATCAGACTCTTAGACTAAAACCCTATAACCACAAGCAAAATGACATTTCAAATTCTGATGGTCTGAATTCTTTGCTTTTGTGGGTTTGATTCTGAGTTAAAGCTGATACTCCCTTTATGAGCTATTCATGATGCATCAGCATTGTGGTTTCCCAATATGGAACGATCTTGCATTCCATCTTTCTTGCTATACCTAAGCACCAGGTGGGCTACATGGAGGTGACTTCAGCATTCACTGGGGACCTTTTACATTGAATTTAACAACCGAGGAACCTTACTGAATAATTCCAGTCATTAGTCTACTTGAAGACAGAGGCCAGCACTGTCCGTTTGATTGATATTAAGAAAATTATTTTTAAACTAACCCTGGTGATCTTTTGTTTCTTAAGCATATCCTCACTTGGTTTCCTTTTTTACATTATTTTTCATGGCTACATTTGAATTTTTAGCTTTTAGTACTCGAGTTACTCATCTGAAGCAGGTGATTATTCCAAAAGCTGATTGCCAGTTAGAGCTTGAATAGTCCTTATGGGACCATGATTGATTGGAAAACAATAGAATCTTGTCAGCTTTGTTTGACCATTAATCTCAGCAGTGAGACCTCCATGCTCCTCAGGGAGCTATTTTTTAATGTAACATTTTGCTTGACATACTGCTCTGGGGTCAGGCCTTGAAGGAGCTCAGTTCTGGAGAGACCACTCCCCTGTCATCTCCCAGCAGGTGATTTTACAATTAATGAAACTCTAAGAGTTTCTCTGTGGAACAGAGCTTTAGAACTATAGGGTTCATAGACTATAGATTAACAGTCTAATTTCCACTTGGGTTTCACCAACACTTCAGGTTAACTGGAAATTCTTCTCCTCCCCCTACCCCCACTGACCTATTCCTTTCTGTATCTTTTTCTCAAATCTACTTCTG
>NW_027187378.1:4796646-4866317 GCF_028583685.1 Petaurus breviceps papuanus
GTGTGTGTGTGTGTGTGTGTGTTATATGTTTGTATCTATATCTATCTATCTATCCATCTGTCTATATGAAGTATCTGACTCTTGGCTAGCTATAACACAAACGTACAATAGAGATTTTAGAAGGTAAAAAAAAACATTTGATAGGAGGGCAAACATGATATAGTATAAAAAGCTATTATTTTCTTGAGCTACTTAAAGAAGTAGAAAGATTTGTTTATGTCTGGGTGAGATTGGTTAAACATTATGGGCCAAATTCTACCCCAAATGTGTGTGGTCAGTCCCCACTGAAGTCACAGCAAGCCACCCACACAACCCAATGCAGAATTTGGCTGTGGCTTTATACAAATATTAGTCATTGCTGGATGACTTTTTAAAAAATCAATAAAACATGAACACAAAAGGACTGGAAAGAGACTAATATAGTGATCAAGGTGGTCATAGCACCTTCTCCTTCTTCCCAAGAATGAATGACTCACAACATAATTGTGATTGAAGAGCAAGTGATGGAATACCCATTTTTCAGATGGAGAAGAAAGTCAGAGCCAAAGAATTTTAATTTTACCCAACTTCATGTAGCAGCTCAGTGAACTCAGTCTAGACCTACAACCTCCTGCCTCTTAGACTCAAGCTATGCCCACCAGACCACACTAAGTCCAGCCAGGAAGGCTTATGAAGAAGAGTAAGCTAGACTTTAAACCCTCCATGTCCCAAGTGGATAGATGTGGATGGACCACACGGGCTCCATTCTTCTCAAGCAAAGTACTGAAGTGTTCCAGGTTAAAACCCAATCTGGGACATTTTGGCCCAAAGGAAACATTTACAACCAAATTATACACCTCAGAAAATAAATGAGCTTTTATTTTGGAAGGAAACCTTGCTAGACCCTTTATTATTTGCACCACAATCATAAAGTTGGTTTTAATCTCTATAATGGAATGCCACTGGTTTGGCCAACTGGCAGACTCCTACTATTTGAAAAGAGCCACTTCATCCTTTGTAACATATAATGGGAAGCAAAGGGAGGCTCTTCTAGAGACTTTTTTTTTTTTCAGTATCCATTGCTCTTTCTGGCATATTCATTCCAACTTCAAAGAAGAATTCCTTTCTTCTCCATTATGGCCATTCTTGAAAATTTCTAATGCTAGCTATAGAAAGAGTTTTAACATGCTGTGGCCTTTCAAAGATGAATGAAAAATCCTGAAAAAAATGACTTAGAAATTATGAATGAACATTTTGCCATGCAGGGAATAAGAGTGAGAGCTGGAAGACTTCAGAAGGCTCCTGTAGAATAACCCTCAAATCTCTTAGTGCACAAGAAGAGAGGTGTTCCCTGCCTTCTTAGAAATGTACTGTATGTTGCCATGATCAAAAAGAAAATACCCCCCATTTTAATAGAGGCCAAGGCATTCATTCATTAAAGAGTCATTTATGAAGCACCTGTGCCTATTTGTCCATATTCTGTTCTGTATGACTCATTTTACCACCTTTGTAGTACTTACTTGATGGATACATTTTATTAGTTAAGTGACTGTGGGCAAGTCACTTTACCTGATTGAGCCTCAGTTTCCTCATCTGTGAAATGCTTCCAGAACCTGGTTTACAGGGTCATTTTGAAGCTGAAATGAAATAATGTGAACTTTAAAGAGCAGTAGAAATGTTAACCATCATGGTTTTTAAGTTAGATTGTTTCTCTTCCACTGCCATCATTAAGGGTCCTCCTTTTCTCCTGTATCTGCCACATTTTATTTAGACTGCCTGCAGGAAAGGCCTTCCCAAAAGCTACCTCTGAATGATTCTGCAACTCCTTCAGAAAAGGGAGTGACCATTTAAAAATAACTATCACCTGATAGTTTCATAGCTTACAATTGACGACTGATTTTCCCCCCTTTGTTCGTTATCCATCCTTCTATATACTCATTTATTTCTCTCAGGTTGTGTATACCCCCCTGAAATGCCTCAGTTACTGGAGTAGATAAACCCAATTCTTTATTAATAGCTCCATCAGTTTGTGGGTTGGTTTTCTAACCATGTCTACTGCATTCGAAAAACTATGAGGAAATTGAAGGCTTCCTACTTTTCCCAATCTTTACCACCCCTCCCTACCTCCCCAGCCCCTCCCCACCATGAACATTGAGCTTTGGCAACAGATACATCAGTTTTTATTGTGAAAATGTTTATGGATACTGTCAGTTCTTAACCTTAAAACTGAACCATACTGTTTGTATTTTCCCAACTGATAGAGAGTGTGAAAGATGAATGAAAATGGAGCGTGAAGAGATCAAACATGTCTTGTGGAATCTCTGCTCAAAACCTAGAGCAGGGAGAATTTACAAGCTTGAAGAGGGCATGAGTTCAAGGGAATATTATTGTCTGTTATGGAACCCCAAACCAGAGAGAGTTCAACAATTTGCTCTAAAAGAGACAGAGGGAATGGGAAGGGAAGGCAGCAAATGTGAGTTTGATGGAAGGAAGGGTAGATTGCAAAGGCCTTTTCCCCCCCATTTTGAATACTAAGCAGCCTAATTTACTTTAATCTATAAACAGGAGAAACCACATATGATATTTTATCTGTAGCCTCCTTTAGTTTATTTTATAGATACAGTAAATTTAGCATTTCCAAAGAAATTATTAAGAAATTTATAAAACTCTTTCTATTCCAAGAACTTTTGCATATTGGAAAGGGTCTTTTTTTGTTGGGTGGAGCAGTATTTGTTTTCTTTTCCTCTAAAGTTTGAGAAGATGTCAAGGGAGGGGAAGATGGGAATTTGGAGGAATAAATAAATATTATAATTTGTAACTAGCATCATCATGTCTACATTAAATATCTTCAAGGTGTTTTTCCAAAAGAGCATATTTGCTGTCCTCAGCTATAAGGACTGTTTAGGAGAAAAAGAGGTAAATTATAATTTCATAGGTCAGAATTATAATTCACTTGAGGAAAAGCAAAAATTCTAGTTGCTAGCATGGGTCCTTGCTATTTTGGCCTGTGCAACTTTTCTAAAATGAGCTTTTTGAATTTACTATTTGACAAAAATTATTGGGAGAGTTGGAAAGCAGTTTGGCAGAAATTAATTATAGACCAGCATCTTACACCATATACTAAGATAAGGTCAAAATGGATACATGATTTAGAACTAAAAGGTGATGTCATAAACAGATTAGGGGAATGGGGAATACTTCACCTCTCAGAACTATAAATAAGGGAAGAATCTATGACCAGATGAGATTGAGAGCATTACAGGACATAAAGTGGATAATTTTTATTACATCAAATTAAAAAGCTTTTGCAGAAACAAAACCAATGAAGTCAAGATTGGAAGGAAAGCAGGAAACTGAGGTAAAATTTCACAGGAAGTTTCTTTGATAAAGACTTCATTTCTCAAGTATATAATGAATAAAATTTATAAGAATATGAATCATTTCCCCAGTTGATAAAATGGTAAAATGATATGAACAGGTAGTTTTCAGAATATGAAAACATTCTCTAAATCAGTATTGATTAGAAAAATTCAAATTAAGACAACTCTGAGGTAACACTTCACACCTCTCAGATTGGTTAATATGGCAGAAAAAGAAAAAAATGTAAGGGATGTGGAAAAATTGGGAAACTAATATACTCTTGGTTGAGTTGTGAACTCATCTAACCATTTTGGAGAGCAATTTGGAACTAGGTCCAAAATAATTGTGAATCATCTATTATAAAACTGCATACCCTTTATACAAGGTCTGTATCCCAAAGAGATCAAAGAGAAACAAAAAAGTCCTATATATACAAAAATATGTATAGCTGCTCTTTTTGTGGTGGCAAATAATTGGAAGTTTTGGGGATGCCCTTCAACTGGAGAATGAACAAGTTGTGACATATGATTGTGACAGAATACTGTGTGCTACCAGAAATGATGAGCGGAAGAGTCTCAGAAAATCCTGTGGAGACTTATTTGAACTTATGCAAAGTGAATTAAGCAGAGCTAGGAAATCATTGTACATAGTAACAGAAATACTGTATAATGATCAACTGTGAAAGACTTAGCTCTTCTCAGCAATATAGCAATCCAAGACAATTCCAAAGGACTTATGATAAAAAAATACTATATACAGAGAAAGAACTGATGGAGTCTGAATATATATTGAGGTATCGTTTTCTTTGCTTCCTTTATTTTTCTTGTTTTTATTTTGATTTTTGGTCTGTGTTCTCTTTTGCAACATGGCTAATATGGAAATATGTTTTACATGACTGCACATGCATAATCTATATCAAAGTGCTTGCCTTGTCAGGGAGGGGGAAGGAGAAGGAAGGAATGAATTTGAAATTCAAAAATTATTTTTTAAATGGATGTTAAAAAAATGTTTTTACATGTAATTGAGGAAAATAAAATAAAAACATAAATTTTTTTGTAGTTTAGATTCCAGTGAGATCATAGAATAGTATATAGATGTTAATAAATTCATCTGTATTCAATAGTAGGAAAAAACTTTCCTAGAGAAGTAAGGACCAATTTTATAGTAGGCTAGGAGTAAGGAAATGCTTCTCAGTGATAACTTTTAAGTTAGAAAGGGTTTACCATTACCATGGTTTCTATTTATATAAAGAGAAAAGCAGTGAAGTCTAGAAGATACAGTGCTAGAAAAGACCTGTGTTCAAATTCTGCCTCTGATATTTAATAGTGGCCATGGACAAGTTACTATATGTCCCCAAGTCTCAGTTTCTTCATTTGTACTATGGGGAAAATAATGGCTATAGTATCTGATTAATAAATTGATTGTGAGGCTCAAATGCTAACTATAAAATGGGAAAGGGAAGGGCACCTACTATATGCTAGCTAGGCTGTACAATGGATAGAGTACTGTGGTTGGAATCAGGAAGATTCATCTTCATGAGTTCAAATCCAGCCTCAGGTACTAACTCTCCATGTGACCCTGGGCAAGTCATCTTACCCTGTTGGCCTCAGTTCCTCATATGTAAAATGTACTGGAGAAGGAAATGGTAAACCACTCCAGGTTCTTTGCCAAGAAAACCCCAAATGGGGTCACAGAGAGTCAGACATGACTGAACAACAGCAACCATGTGCCAGACACTGTTAAATGTCAGTTGTTATTTATTATTATTATTATTATAGGAAAAATAGCTCACATGTGATTTAATGCTAACAAATGACAAAACAAATGAAAAAAAATTTCTCTGACTTCACGAACTTAATTTTTTTTATTATTCTATAAAAATTCAAATTAGACATTGTACCATATCATAATGTTATACCTTTCACTAGCTAATGGGACTAATTTGTACACTGCAGAGTACCCTTTCTTATAAAAAGGGAGATGGCTCTTTCAGCCGGGATTGGTTTAATTATGTGTCCAATTCCCTAAAGTATTAGCAACAAAAATTAATGGACTTTCTGGATCTCTCCTCCTCAACCTCATTTCCACCTATAACACTTCTTTTGTCTACTTTTTCCTCTTCTTCTCTTCCTTTCATTTTTTATTTTTTTCACTCAAGGAAACTTTTTTTTTCTCACCTGCTGTAGGCCTGTCAGTGACACCCAGTGGTACTTACAGGCATTGCCTGACTATACTGATGACTACTGACCTCTTTCACAAGACAAGAAACAAAGTTGATCCTCTCCACACAGGGAAATAGTGGGTAGGAGAAAATAATTGTGAATCATTTGGTCATTTTTTCAGGCCTATAGGCTCCACTTGCCAGTCTAATCATAAGATTATCTTTTTTTTTCCCATAGGGTTAGGGTTAAAACCCCACTACTCTTTTGGTTTTAATAGGTTTTAAAAATCATGGCGAGCACCCTAGAGTCTGATATGATGACCCTAGTTGAAGGCAAGATGGTTCAGTAGAAATTATAGTAGCTCACATTATATAGCACTTCCAAGTTTACAAAGTACTTTTCTCATGACTAACTTTATAAGGCAGGTCATATTTCAGGGATCTGTAATTTCACCAGTTTGGGTATTTCCTTCACTGAAGCAGATCATAATTACTCCCTGATAACCTAATAGATCATCTTCAAGAATTGCTTTGACCAAAAAAATAAATTATCCTTTGGCCACCCTGGTGATGATTTTCTCCAAGTGTTGCTAGGCTGGTTCTGTGACAATAGACAATAGACAATGAGTCTTATTCCAAGCCTTTCCAGCTTTGTAGGACCTTCCAGAGCTTGTTATAGCCTTCACGCTCCCAGGGTCACCTGTGTTTCACTGATGCATCAGAGTGGGACTTTAATAATGCAGGTAGGTAGTACAGGTATTATAATCTCTGTGATTTGCCCATGATCACACAACTATAAAGTGTGTCAATAAGGACTGGAATCCCGTTCCTAACTCAAAAGCTAGAATTCCTTCCAGTCTAGCCTTTCTGCCTTTCTGGCAGAGAACCTGGATACCATTCTCAGCTCTAAAGTCACTTTTACTCTCTTGGTCTCAGGTACTTTATCTATAAAATGGGAGGGAGGGAGGGAGGAAGAATTGAACTACTAAATAATTTTCAGTGTCTTAGTTTTAAAATAGTGCAATGCTGACTTCTTTTAGTAGGTCTTATCGTACGTGGAGCCAGTGAGGAGGAGCTCTTGTGGGATGAAGGGAGAAGGGAGAGGTGAAAGAGGTTTATGAGGGAAACTCAAAGTTAAATGGATAGCTTTAGAAGAAGTACCAGTGAAATTACAGGTCTGGACTCTCCTCCTGCCCCCAAGGCTGCCAAAATAAACTAAATAAATAAACAAGATGACCTAAACTAGGAGATGCACTGTGGTTAGGAGAAAATATCAAAATTCTCATGGATAGAACTTTTCTACAATAAGTGCAATAGGTCCCTGAGAGTTGCCCAGACCTTCTTCTATAGCCAGGGCTACTCTTGATATTTCAGATTTATTACTAACTTTTCTATTTGTTTCATTTGGGAAAGGTAAATTGGTTAGGTCTCTACAGAAAGAAGTTGCTAATATCCTTGAATCCTTACATAATAGTGAATATAGGCAAGTAACTCCTTTTCCAGATCCTGATAACATTCAGAAGCTGTTTTAAGGTGAACCAAACACCTCTTTAGGGATAGGACCTTAATGAGGGCTCCACCCTAAAAAAGGCTGGAAATTAAGCAAGCCAGTCTTTGGCACTCTCCAACCTCGCCTATCATCTCCTCCTCCACTTTCCTCGGTCTTGGCATTCTCTTCTCCCCCTCCAGGGGCCTATCTTGTATCCCATTTATGCTCACTCCTCCCCCTACCCCAAAGGTGTGACCTCTCCCAGGGGTATTTGCATTTTAATGGTTGAGCTAGAAGCCAGGAAAGCCTTTAAGACTCTAAGCAAGGAAGCACTCACCTCCCCTTCTGGTGGCATTCCTCTAGCCACCTCCCACCCTACAATCATATCTCCTATTCCAGACAGAATGAATAAATGAGCTTTTGGCTGGAGGGTCACTTCGGAAAGGTTGCCAACCCCTGCTCCTTTGCCTTTATTTCTTGGTTTACTTTCCTAATCCCAAGGATGAATAAGAAGGGGATTCTCTCTTGGTCTCCAGTGACTCCATTTAACATAGGTGGTGTTTTTTCCTGGTTCAAAAAGCAAATTTTGTATCTCTTTAGCAATCTCAGTGATACTGTCCTTAATAGTTCATCCAAATGTTCCATACTGATGCTTGAGGAGATGCAGCCCTCTGCTCTTAGCTCTGCTTTCTCCCATTCTCAACCTCAGTGTCCCCACTTCTAGTCCAGTTTTCTGGGTTGCCCACTTGATTCTGACTTTTAATGGAAGCAGGTTTATGGAAGGGCCTTGTTAAATTTCCTTAAGCAAATAATTTTCATAACAGATGCACAAAATCATGCATGCCATTTCATTCCTGTCTTCTTCCTTCATGTGTTAGTCACCACATCCTTTTAATTTCATCCTAATTATGTTTGTTGTTTCTGTTGGAGAGCTATCCCTAAGTCTATGATCTCATTGAATTGCATAAGTTAGGCAAGGTCAGACTGGACCAACATTTCACCAGATCATAGAGGCATAGGTTTTAAAGCTTAGAAGGAACCTTAAAGCTCAGTTAATCTGATTGTCTCATTTTAACTGATGAGGAAACTGATGTCCGCAGTGGATATATGACTTTCTCCAGGTCAATAGCTAGTTATGAAGAGACCTGAGATTTGAATTCAGGTTCAGATGGGAGTTCTTGAGGGAGAAAATGGGAAGACAAAATTTGTTTGAAGATACAGGTGGTGTTCCTCACCAGGAACATAACTAGGGGAAGGTGGGGTCTATACAGTTTTCCTACATACAGTTCCAGAAATCAGAGTCAAGGAGAAGGTTCCAGGTTTTTTTTGTTTGTTTTTGTTTTCTTTTTGGAGAGGGTAAGGCAGGGCAGTTGGGGTTAAATGACTTGCCCGAGGTCACACAGTTAGTTTTTTGTGTTAAGTATCTGAGGCCGGATTTGAACTCAGGTCCTCCTGACTCTAGGGTTGGTGCTCTATTCACTGAGCCACCAAGCCACACCAAGCATCAGGTTCTGGAATGATTGGGGCTGAAGGTGAGAGGGGCAGGGAAGCTGCAGATTTCTGTATACCTTTGCAATCCCCTCACCCCACCCCCAAAGTCACAATTTTACGAAATTGGAAGAGAACTCAGAAACCATTCAAATCAACTTACAACTGAACAAAAATCTCTTCTAGTGTATACTGGAGAAGTTGTTGTTCAGCTTTTGCTCTTTGGCCTCAAATGAGTGAGACCCCACAACTTCCTGAAAGAGCCCATTCATTCTGTTTTGGGGGCCCTCTGATTGTTTACTCTTTCCTTACATTAAGCTAGCTGGCTAAGTGGACAGAGTTCCGGGCCTGGAGTCAGGAAGACGTGAGTTCAAATTTGTCCTCATACACTGACTGGCTGTGTAACCCTGGGCAAGTTGTTTAACCTCTTATATGCTTCAATTTCTCCATCTGTAAAATGGGGATAATAATAGCACCTTCCTCTCAGGGTTGTTGTGAGGATAAAATGAGATTAACAATTGTAAAATCCTTAGCACAGTGCCTGGTACATAGTGGGCACTATATAAATGTTAGCTATTATTTTTAAGTATAAATTTGCTTCAGCTTTGACCCATTGCTCCTACTTTTTTCCTCTAGAGCAAAGTATTCTTAACTATTTGTGTGTATGGCAGGGGTTCCTTGTCAGAACAATGTTTTTAAATAATTGAAGGAATTTAAAAATAACATCAGTTAGAGGTTTCTGAAAATAAAGATTAAAATTTTTCTTTTCCCATCCAAGTTCACAGATCCCCTGAAATCTATCTATGGACCACTCTCCATGGATTCAAGGTTAAGAACTACCTTTCTTTTAAGTCAAGTCATCTTTCTTCGAAAAGTGACAGCCCTTCAGTATTTGATTATAGCCCTCCAACTTGTCCCCACCCCTATCCTAGGCCATGTCCCAAGGCTTCTTTGCTGCAGGCCACCTAGTTTCCTCAGGAAGAGATAGATTCTTACATCATAAACAGGGTCCTAATTATAGAGATTTCTTTTAGGAAGGTAAGTACAAAACCATATCTCCTTCTGGATCCCCTTCCATTAAATCAAGACATACCATTGATCTCTACAGAAGCAGTGGTTACTTATAACCCCCAATAGGCTATGAAGGAGTAAGACTCTAATTCCTGCTTTAGGAACTCACCTCTCTAAAGTTAAAGTTATGAGCTGCCTATAGAAGAGGAGTCAGTAAGACATTTGAAGACTCAGGATCCCTTTTATTGCCTGTTCCCTACCTAGCTCTAAGTGGGTAGGAAAGTACTACCCACCTCCTTCTACTATTCTCTGCCCACCCCTCTCCTACGGTTCTTAGTACTACCCATACTTGGAATTGTTCGGCCCCCTTCCCCTAACTTGTATGAAGATGGGTGAGAATTTAATCTCAAATTATTGAGATTAAATATATTGAGATATGTTCCTCCATATGAGGAGTAATAGCTAGTTCAGGGTACTCTCATTTGGCTTAAACTGACTCAATCAGTAACTCTGGTGACTACAGAACCAAAATAAAAGGAGAATTATGTCACTACCTTCAATTGAGGATAGTCTTCCTGATTTCAAGTCCAGCATTCTAGTGCAATTTAACTCTTAGAAAAGAAATTTTTGGTGGTTGTCTTCAAGTATTTGAAGGATTGTCATGTGAAAAGGGGGCACAAAAATCTTTCGGGCTCCAACAGGGAGGAAGGAGTAGGAGTCCTTTAGTAGCAGGGGGTCCTTTTGTATAGAGCCTGATTTTAACTCAATGTAAGAAAAAACAATTATAGCCATCCAAATCTGGAATGGATTGTAATGGACTCTCCCTCCCTGGAGGTCTTCAAGTGGAGAGCAGTGCAACACTTGTGAGTAGGGTTGTAGAAGTTATTCAAGTATAGATTGAATATAAATGCTGAAGGAGTCAGTGCTGTGCAGTGGAGTTAAATCTGTAGTTGAAAAAAATTAAATGAGGACCTGGCTAAGCTAATGTCTTCACTTAGGTCCACTCACCTTTAAAAGTATAAATCAGCATCAACAAGAGAGCCTCAGTCATTTATAACAAGGGTTAGCAAAAGCAAAAGGGGTAATCCACAGGACTCGCTGGTTCTTGGTGCTGTTGGATATTAAGGTAGGGATCAAACAATAGCTGTGGAAGGTAACATGTAGCAGGACCAAATCAGAACAGTCTGTGTAAGCAGGTGGGGAATGGAACTGGCCCCCTTGGTATAAAGCTCTCTCTTCTTAGCCTAAGGCTATGTTAGGTTTCTGATAGCTATATAATCTTTTTATAGTGTCAGTAGGGGTTTCCTAATAAATGAGCATTACTGGTTTCTGGCAGCCCAAGGTGCCATACAGGTGCATCATGAAAGAGTAATAGTAAACTGTTAAGTTTCAGTTCAAGATCTTTGAAATAACTGGTGATGTGATGTTAACAAAGGAGTTAAAATGAATGAATGAAATTGGATGTAATAGGTTTGAATTTCCCTTGGGATTGTATCCACCTTTGATATTGGGAGTGGAAGGAAGGCAGGGAGTGGTAAGGAGGGGTTGGGGAATGTGAGGAGAAGAAGTAGGGAGGATCCTATTCAATAAATATTTATTGAGTACTTATAGCATATACAGCCCCCAGATAGCATCATGTAGTTAGCTTTAATATCCACCTTGTTAATGTATTTTTTAAATGTCTCCAATTGAGGTTTCTAGAACTTTTGAGTTTTCCTTTGCAAGAGGAGAATGACTCCCAGAAACATTTTCTTTTTCAAAATCTGCATCTTTCTGGGATGTTCATTCCTGGACTTTTCTTTCAAGCTCCAGGTTTACATTTTTAATCGCTTATTGGATATTTCCACTAGACTGTCCCATCAACCCCCTAAAAAAATCAACATAATCCAAACGGAACACATCATAGAATTGAGTTCAAAGGACCTTTTAGTTAATGTAGTGAGGAACCAAGATGAAATTCAAACCCTTTCTCTTTTTGGTATAACAAACCACCTCTTCTACCACAAATTAACATTTCCTTTTCTTTGACTCTTATTTGATTAATGGCACTAGGTAGCCAGAAACAAACAAATAAACAAAAAAACCCCAAACCACTGAATAATCCTTGACTTTTCTTTATCCATTGTCACATCTAATTATTCACCAGATCTTGTCAGTACTGTTCCTGAAAGATTTGCTGTGTCTGTTCCCTTTGCCTCATTTCTACTGCTATTACTACTAGGGCCTCATTACCTTTCCGTTGAACATTTGTAATAGCTTTCCTACTAATCCTTCCACAATTGTCTCCTCCCCTTCATTCATCCTACACACTATTTCCAGATTAGACTTGTTAGAGAACAGTCCCAATTATGTAATCTTCCTGCTCAAAGCCTTGAGTGGCTCTATGTTGCCTGCATAATAAGAGTATAAACTACACAGCCTGTCATTCTAGGTCTTCAATCTACTTTTCTAGACTTATCTCCCACCATTCCCCTTTATGTTCTCTGAGCTCCAGTCAAACCAGACTACTTGCCTTCCTTAAACTTCTCTTGCTTTCCTACTTCTGTGTCTTTTCACCTTAAGCAGAGTGATGAGCTGCCTAGGTTTCTCTAGGATCATTCTTACTAAAGGGCAGCAACCTTTCCTGGGATAGAAGAAGCCTTGGTCTTTGTGCTCTACCATCTTGAGTCTCTGTGCTTCCAACTTCAAAATTTTCAAGATAAGTTAAATGCATTCCTCTATCCCGTAGGGCCTCCATGGCAATCAGTGTCCAGTGGATAAGGGATATAATCTTTTTAACATCAATATGACTTTATGGGGATCTTTCTCTGATAGCTAATTTAGGAAGGTAAGTACAAAACTGCATTTTACAGCTTGGTTATTGACATTCAATTCAACAAACATATTTTAAAAGTGGCGCAGTGAATAGAGCATTAGGCTTGGAATCAGGAAGATTCATCTTCTAGAGTTCAAATCCAGCTTCAGACACTTACTAGCTATGTGACTCTGGACAAGTCACTTACCCCTATTTGCCTCAGTATCCTCATCTGTAAAGTGAGGTGGAGAAGGAAATGGCAAACAACTCCAGTATCTTTGCCAAGAAAACCCCCAAACAGGGTTACAGCCAGAAACAGCTAAACAACAACAACATATATGTGCAAGTCACTGTGCTACAAGCAAACAAAAATCTATCTCTTCTTACTTGAGTGGGGGGGAGGGGAGGCAAGAGGAGACACAAGACAAAAATATATAAGTATATAATATATAAATAATAAAAAGCAATTTCCAAAGAGTTAGCATTAATAATTGGGGGACTCAAGAAGAGCCTCGTATAGCTGATTACTATACTTGAGCTCTACTTTGAAGGAAGCTAGGGACTTTACTAAATGGAGATGGGGAGCAAGGGGGTATTCCAGACACTGGAGAACATCTAAAATAGGAAGAAAACAAATATTTATTGAATGCCTATTGCGTGCTTTACAAATATCCTTACAACCCTAGGAGCTGTTAACTGCTACTATCATTATTCCTATTTTACAGATAAGAAAATTGAGGCAGATAGAAGTTAAGTGATTTGACCAGAGTCCAGTGAGTATCTGAGGCCAGATTTGCACTCAGATCTTCCTGACTCTACCCAACACTTGAAGGATTGTTGAGGATTAAATGAAATAATACAGCACCTAGCACGGTGCCTGCACTTACAGTAGGTGCCATAAAAATGCTGTTATTCCTTTTCCTACCCTATTCTGTACAACACCTTCAAATCTGAAATGGCAATTCATTCCTCACATCTATTCAGTGAGTGTGGTATGGTGACCAAGAAGGCTAATACAATCTTTGACTGAAATAAGAGCAGCTTAGTTTCCAGGATTAGAGAAGTAATGTGATCAGACTAGGTCTGAAGCACTGGGTTTAGTTTTCTGGTGTCACCTTTTAGGAAGGATATGGAAAAGTCAGATATCCAGAGGAAGGCATCCAGGAAGACAAAGGGCATTGAGTTCATCTTACTAGAGGATTCACTGAAGAAAGTGGGTGTCTTTTAGCTGATTTGTGGTAGGACAATATAGCTAACTTCAAGTATTTGAAGAGTTGCCCTGTGGAAGACTGAACCAGACTTGTTCTGTTTGTCCTCCAGTGTCAGAATTAGCCTTAGTGAGTGAGTAGAAGCTGCAAAGAGGTAAACTGAGGCTTGGGGTAGGAACAAAATTCCTAAAGATCTGAATTGTCTAAAGGTAGATTGGGCTGCCATGGTGAGGGGCAGCACTTTTGGGGTATCTTATTGTGGAGATTCTTATTCAGTTATAGGCTGGGCTACTCTCTTCTCAAGTCCCTTAAAGACTTGGAGATTCTGTGATTTTATAACATCCTTAGTCTGACAGAACCTAAAACAAAATCAGCTCTTAATTATCCATGACAACAGGGAAGAGAGTATAGATTAAATTAACTGATAGTTCATTTTAGTCATTAGTTTCAATTTGCTGATCCCCCAATATAAACTTTAATCAGCAATAGGAACAAAATTGAATGATGCTTACTTAAATAGTTTTTTTTTTTTTTGCTTTTTGGAGGGCAGTTGGAGTTAAGTGACTTGCCCAAGGTCACACAGCTAGTTTTTGTGTGTGTGTGTGTGTTAAGTGTCTGGGGTCAGATCTGAACCCAGGTCCTCCTGATTCCAGGGCTGGTGCTCTGTTCACTGCACCACCTAGCCACCCCTCAAATATTTTTTTAGAAGTAGTCATATCAGTTTAATTCAGCACTTATTAAGCACCTACTACACACCAGGTATAATGCTAGGCACTGAGGATATAATAACAAAAATTAAGCAGTACTTTGTCCCTTAGGAACTTACATCTTTGGGATCAGGGAATGGAGGAAGGAACAACTTGTACACAGAAAAGGGAATACAAAATATTGGTGGGAGAGGAGCCCCCCCCATAGGCTACTAACAGTTTGGAGGATGAGCAAAAACTTCATGTGGGAGGAGACGCTGAGATGAGCCTTGGATGGAGCTAGCCACTCAGAGGTAGAAGTAAGGAGAGAGAGCATTCCAGCCATTGTCACAGAAAGCAGTGTTGTGTGTGGAGAACAACAAATAGGCAAATTTGGCTATATTGCAGATTACATAAGGGAGAGTAAGGAAAAGATAGGCTTGAGCTAGATTTTAAAGATAAATGACAAAGAGAAAAGTTTTATGTGTTTTATCCTAAAGATACTAGGGAGCCACAAAAGCTTCTTGAATAGGGGAGTGACGTGGTCAGAACTGTACTTTAAAAATATAAATTTGGGAACTGTGTGGAAGACGAATTGCAGAGGGGAAAGACCGGAGGTAGGAAGACCAACTAATAGGCAACTGCAATAGTCCAGATAAGAGGTGACAAAGGCCTGAACTAGAATGGTTGCTCTTTGAGTGGTGAGAAGTAGACAGACAAAACCCATGGTGGAAATGGAACTGACAGGACTTGCCAACTGAGTAGATACAGTGAGTGAAAGAAAGTGAGGAATTGAGAATGAATCTGAGATTGTGAACCTGGATCACAGGAAAAATGGTGGTAACTTTAACAAAAATGGGAAATTTAGGAAAAGGGGTGGGTTTTGGGCAAAAGATGAATTCCATTTTGGACATATTCAGTTTGAGATACTTATGAGACTCCCATTTGGAAACGTCCAGTTGGCAATTAAAAAAGTCAAAAAAAAAAAAAAGATGTTAAGCCTTTTTAAATTTTTTGCATTAAACATTTTTTTACATTTAACATTTGCATTAAACCTTTTTACATTTAATAGGGAAATATTTAACAAAATAAATAAAATGTATATTTAAAGAAGAAATGCTTTTAAAAATGAACATATTTGAATTTTATCTCTTCACTTCTCCCATATTACTTCTTGAGAACTTGCTAGTAAAGGTTAAACAGAAAGTGGGAGCAGGAGGGGGTAGAGAAGTCTTGGACCTATATAATCTACAAGTCAAATAGTCATTTCCTACATAATTGATTGTTGGTGTGGCTTCACTGCCCCTAAAGACCAAATTTTGTTCCATATAAAATTGAAATGAAGTGTCTATCTTCCTCAGACCTTTACTCTCTTAAAAGGGGCTTTACACTTGAAACTTGGAAGTCAAGAATTCAGTATCTACTACCACCTAGTGAAGTAACACTCCAAAACTCTACTATCAACCTTACTGGAGAAGAATAGAAACATTAAAAAATTAGGACATTTTTTTTCACAGTAAGGAGACGTGTCCCCCCAGGAAACAGCCAAAGTTTCCATATATGAGTCTATGCTCACATCAGTCCTTTAGCACATTCTTTGTCCAAGTAGCTTAACATTAAGTTTAGTCTGAAGGGCCCCATAGCACCCAAACCCAAATGAAGGTTGGTGCAGACTGACTGCTTTCTTTTTCTTCAGGAGTGATTCCTAAAAGTACATTATGTTTTCATGTTCTCTGAGGTTCATGGCTTTGGGTATCAGTTACGTTCCCACTGCCTCAGGCACAGTGGTTAAAATGAATTATCTCACGCATATGCGGGGGCCATGCAATACCAGAAGGTGGTTAGCCTCTGTCATCCCATCCCTTTATTAAGATTGCATACTTTCTTTTTGCCTGCCATATCCTGTTTACTTCCCTTTGGTAATTACAGTGGTGACTGACAATCCTCTGAGCCTGCCACATTCATGACAATCTGCCTTGTGCCACTTTCCTGAGCAGTAAGAACAGATCAGCCCCTCCCCCTTAGGAAAAGGGATTGAACAGTCTGAAACTGATTTAATTTTTTTCCCCAATCCTCTCTATTCCTGGGAGTGCTCTCTTCTCACTCATGCATAAAGATAATCATATGCCCTTTTATTCTTTTATCTTCTTAAGAGGAGAAACTTTTGTTCTTCTCTTTGAAATGCCACCAATTATGTTCTTGAACTTATTTTTAGATGTGTGGAAGCCTTCCAGACATAATAGATGCCACCACAGATAAAGTCCTGTGTGTTTATCACATGTAAGGGGAAGAAGAAAATGCAGAGTCTTAGTATAGAAGTGACTCAAACCATTAACAAATTTACAATATGGCTCCCTTACCCCCACTCCCACCCCAACAATGAAAAAAACATTGACCATAATAATATGCAGATGTTCACCTCACTCAAAAAATTAGGACAGACAATTAATTAGCTATATAATTAGTATGTTTCAAGGAGAAAGGCTGGAGTTCAAATGGCAGTTGTGGCTATTTATTGTTCAAAGTCGTAAGACCATAAACATTTCTAATAATATCTTCTCTAATATTGTCAATTGGAAATTCCTAGATTTTTTCTTTAAAAGACCACATAAAAGCTAAATCAGTGTTCCCGAGGCTCGTAGGCTGAGACTAATTTAAAATAAAATATAATTTGGCTCACGTTCATCATATCATCAGCTAACATTTATTGTGTGCCCACTGTGTTCATCATACTCTCTACTGGGCTGTGTGGGGTTTATAGACTATAGATTAGGCATGGTCTTTGCCTTCTAGGAATTTACAATCCAGTGTAGCTTTAGGATGTATTCCAGATTGTGCTAATCTGGGAATAGTTATAATAGCTTGGAAAACCAAGCACCAAATGTTCCTAGCTCACAGCAGATTTTTACCAGCTTGTCTTTCCCTGATGAGGTTCGGAGGTAGTAAACTAAGAATTCTTTTCTACTTGCCTGGTATTTGTTGTTGTTTGCTTCAAAGAGCAAAGAGTTATTTGCAAGATCAATCCATTATCACTTTGAACTAGTTCCGTCTTTTCCAGGGATGGAGAAAGCTGCCTATGGCGTCTATATCTTGTTTTTCCAACCACACTATATATTCCCTTTACTTTCTGACATGATTTTCTACTTTTCTGCTTAGTTAATGTGACAACCTGAGTTGGACTTGCCTAGACAGAATTACCAGACTGGGCCACTGATCATTCTGGATGTCTTCATATTTGATGAGGCTGTGGTGAACCAACTCATTCATGAAGATGACCAAAATGAGCAGGATCAGCCAAACTGCGGTCTGATTCAGTGGCTACGTATCTGTGATCTCTAACTAGTGATACATTGGGGGAAATGGACACAAGTAGAAAAACTTTAGCACCCTGCACTTCTTTGTCTTTTCCTACATGTCTTTGCTTTTCCTATTTAATTTTACCTTGGCCCATCACCATTTAAGAACCTTTTTCAAATCAAGTTTAACAACAAGGAAGAAGATCTTTCTTATAAAGAACTCGTTTTCAACAACTCTCAGAAGGACTAGACACATGTAATAAGTAAAAGAAGACAGCCAGAAAAGCAGTTACAGCCAGGAATAATGGAACAAGCTCTATCCTAGAGGTCAGCAGATCTGAGTTCTGGTACTGGCTTTGTCACTAATTTAGCTGAGAAATGTACTGTCCAAGGAGAGAGGTTCTGGTCAGACCACAGATGCAATATTGTGCATCTACAGGTAACACACTGCTAAATTGGTGAAAAGCAAATAGAGTGCTCAGGTATTCTATTCCATACAATATGAGGAAGGATTGAATGAGACAAGCACATATTTTTAGCTAGGGGTAAAGAAGACTTGAGGGATAACTGTGCTCAAGCATTTAAAGGGCTGTCATTCAGAAAAAGAACTAGTGTTTTTCTTTGGCCCCAAGGGGTAGAACTAGGAGAAATAGGTGGAAATTTCAGAGATAAATTTTGTCTTATGTCAGGGACAAAAACTTCTTAACTATTTGAGTTTTTCAAAATAGCTGCTTTGGGGAGAATTGGGTTACCCGTCACTGGGGGTCTACATAGAGGGTGAACAGTAACTACTTGTCGAGTATGTTGTTGAGGAAATTATTTTGGGGGTATGGGTTTAACTAGAGGGTGACCATGTTGCCCTTTGGCTCTAAATAATAATGTAATTCTGTGAGCAATCACCTTAAGTGTCAGGAGACAAGGAGTAATTAAATTGTGTAGTAGGAGGACCAAGAGTGACTTTGAATCCAAGGGTGGAGAGTGAGGATACAAAGGGAAACAAAGGGGTCAAGATTATCAAATGGTGACAAAAGACCAGAGAGGATAAGAAATGAAGAGGAGACACTAGATTTGGTGATTAATGGTGACTGATGAAGTCGGAGACAACATTTGGGTAGAATGATGGAGGAGAAAGCCAGATTGCAAGAGGTAGGATGAATGGTGAGAAAGTGGAGGTATTGAATGTAGAGACAGCTTTCTATCAGAAGTTTGGTAATGAATGGGAGAAAGAAGAGGAATGGTGACAAGATAGGGTAAAAAAAAGTCAAGGGCAGACTTTTGCTTTTTTTTTTTTTTTTGAGGATTGGATAAACCTAACAATGTCTGTACATGGCTTAAAAGGAGGTAGTGGAGATGGAACGACTGAAAATGACTGAAGGAGAGAAGACTGTTGGAGGAAGGTTGAGATGAAGAGTACCAATAATAGGATTAGCCTTAAAGAAAAGTATCTTTATTTTTCACTGGAGCAAAGGAAAAGAAAGTAGAATAATGTTTGAAAAAAAAAAAAGCTTTTAAGAATAATCTTGAAAGCCCTCTTATCACAGAGAACCTCAGTATTCTTTATGAAAGCGGCAGTCAAGTGATCCTCTAGAATTGTAAGGTCAGTGTAATGGCAAGCAAAGAAGTACTTAATGCCTTGTTTCAGCTATTTAGTTGACACCTTGTTTCAGTTCAAGTTTCTTTCTTTTTTTTTTTTTAAACAATCGGGGTTAAGTAACTTGCTCAAGGTTACACGGCCAGTTATTTCTGGGTGTGGTGCTGAGTGTCTGAGCCCAGGGTTCGATCTCCAGGTCGTCCCAACACTGGAGCCGGTACTCTTACTCGCTGAGCCACCTGGCCACCCCTAAGCAATTGGGGTTAAGTAACTTGCTCAAGGTTACACGGCCAGGTGTTTCTGGGTGGTGCTAAGTGTCTGAGCCCGGGATTCGATCTCCAGGTCTTCTCAACACTGGAGCCGGTGCTCTTACTTGCTGTGCTACCTGGCCGCCCCTCAGTTCAAGTTTCTTTTGAGCCTTGCCCATGATTGTATCAAGTCTCTGTTGAGAAGCAGAACTTGTGAACCCTAGAACTTGTGAACTCCTGTTGCTGATGCAACTTGAAGGGGAGGAGCTAATGAACATATATAAGGAGAGGCCAAGGCTGGAGAGAGCAGAACTGAGAAGAAAACAGAACTGAAAAGAGAACTGAGAAGAGAACTCTTGTGGTGGCAGAGTTGAGGAGAAAACTTGTGGTATCTCGGCACTCTGTCTGTCCTGTGTTGATTTGTGCTTGTAATACTTTGTACAGAAGCCTTGGGACCTTACTGGAAGCCCTGAAGAGGGTTTTCTGGTTGTCTGTTTACAGAAGTCCTGGAGGAGGGTTTTGGAGGTCCTGGGACTTTACTGATGATTTGTGTTGACCTCTCAGACCTTTTTTGTGGGTCTGTGTTGATTTCTATGTTGATGATTTGTGTTAACCTCTCGGACCTTGTTTGTGGGTCTCTGTTGATTTCACGGGTAGATAGTGAACTGATGATAGTGCTGGCAATGTGAATGAATGTTGTTTTGGCTCTGTTAAGCTTTGTCTTCCCAGAATCAGAACTGTGAAGGACTTGTGGTGGACTGGACACTGTGAGCTTCAATATGGAACAGGAACTGGATGAGGAGCTGGACAAGGAGCTGAGAGCTGCCTGCCTTTGAATCCAGGTGACAATTGGGTAGATTCAGGCAGGAACTGGGATCATGGAAGAGGAACCATGGAATCTGAGAGCCAGCCTTGAGTTAAGATGAAAAGACCTTCTTGGGTACTTAATGCTGACTGAGAAGATTATGATTTCCTGTGACCAAGGGGTGGAGAACTTTGACACAAACATTGTACATTGTGTCCCTTAAGGATGCTTGCTCCTTAAGGATGACTGAGTTAAGGACTTAACTGAATGATATCTTTTGCTTAAAAATATGTGGCCACTTTAGTGATAAATTGTTATGTCATAACATTGTAAATGCTGTACTTTGCTTTCAGTGAATGTTTTTGCTTTAATTTACTGCTGAATAGAGAGTTTGCTATACTATCTAATCAGAACCTTGATGCTGTTCACAGCAGCAGTCCTCTGGAAAGCTGCTTGTGCTTGGCTTTACAGGCAGGGAACCATGACTTCATAGGGAATGCTAAACATTAAAAATGGATACAGCATGTTAGAAGAAAAAGTGCTATAGTCTCCTAAAGTTTTCCTTTACTCTCCTAATTCTGTTATTAATCCTGGCTCTGCCACTTGGTGTCTGTGTGAGGATGGACAATTAGCAACCTCTCTGGGTCTCAGTTTCCTCATCTGTAAAATGAGGGGGTCAAACCAGACAGCTATAGAGATTACATCTAGCTCTAAATCTATAAGCCTTTTGCCTTTCACTTCTGACCTTTTATTCCCCACCTCACACCTGCTCCATCTATGCCCTAAAATCCCTTCTCACCAAAACATGCAATAAAAATTTATAAGTTAAGATTCCAATATGAAAAGATGAAGGCTGAGAGGGTATATGGTCAAGTCTATAAGCTCTAATAAATCACTAAGGCATGAAGGATAGGAATAGAAAAAAAATAATAACAATGA
Source organism: Petaurus breviceps papuanus (assembly GCF_028583685.1). Taxonomy (NCBI): domain Eukaryota; kingdom Metazoa; phylum Chordata; class Mammalia; order Diprotodontia; family Petauridae; genus Petaurus; species Petaurus breviceps. Next base: position 4,817,702 of record NW_027187378.1, read on the forward strand.
ACATTTATACGGTACTTTAAATTCTGTCAACTTCATTTTCTTAACATCTGGTGCATATGTTGCCTTCTCTCCTCTAATGCTGCCACCAGCCTGGTGCAAGCTCTCTCCATCTCCTTACACCTGGGCTATATGTGACAGCATTCTCACTGATCTCCCTGACACAGGTCTCTCCTTGCTCCAGTGCATCCTCTACTTAGCAGTCAGATTAATCTTCTTAAAACTCAGATCTGATCACATCCACCTCAGATTCAATAGACTCCAGTGGCTCTTTACCCCCCTCAAGGATGAAATATAAAATTCTCTAGCTTTTTTAAAGCTCTTTATAAGCCGGCTCCCTCCTACTCTTATCTAATAACGTACCTACTCAATCCCACACACTCTGTGATCTAAGGACACTGGTCTCCTTGCTATTCCTCCAAAAAGACTCTCCTGTTCCCAGGTTGGGGATTTTGTTCTGCCTATCCCCCAAGCCTGGGATTCTCTCTGTGTTCACCTCTGCATTCTGACTTCCCTTCAGATCTCAGCTAACCTTTTCCAAATCCTCTCAATACCTTCCCTCTGCCGATCATCTCCAATTTGCCTTGTCTATATAATTTTTTACATAGTTGTTTGCCTGTATCTCCCCATTAGATTGTGAGTAAAGACGGTTGCCTTTCTTTGCATCCTCGGGGCTTAGAATAATGCCTGGCACACCATAAGCACTGAATAAATAATTACTGAATGACTGACTAACATTTGATAGTTCACTATGGAGGACACAAAATGTTTCTTGATGCCAAAGACAGAAAACCAGGTTTAATATATCATTGTTACAGTAAAGCATAGAATTTGCTATGTTCTTATGTTCTAAGGAAATTTTAAAACTAAGGTGGGATTTTTTTCCCCTCCAACACAAAATGTTAAACAATGAGTAATATTTGGATAATTGGGTCAAATTATGGAGAGTCAATTAAGCAAAGCGTGTTTGCCTTAAGAGTGTGTCTATACATACATATAGAACTATTTTAATTCTGTGCTTTGTTGGCGTAGTCACAACTTTAAAGACATAAAGGGGAAAATTTTTTTGTTGTTGTTGCAAGGATGCCCCCAGTGCTTATAATTATCTCCCAGTTCAATGTCCAGCTTCAAGTACAGCTTCTTGATTATAAAGCATTTCCCCAAATCTGGTTTGTCCCATGAATACCTTTTTTAACTAAGGCAGTAATAGAGAAAGACCTGCATTTGGCTCAGTGGCTAGAAGGTCAACTTTCATGGCAAGAAGGCCAAGTTCAAATTTTGCTTCTGACATGAACTATGTGACCACAGTTGAATGTCATCTAAGAGTCTTACCTTTTGGGGGCGGGCATCCCTAGAGCTTAGCACAGTACCTAACACATAGTAGGCACTTAATCAATGCTTGTTGACTGACAAATTGACTCATGGCAATTAACGACCTCTTAGTGCTTCCAAACAACTTGATATTGTAAAATAGGTGCTCATTTACATTGGCACAGTTTCTTTACATGTGTGGAATCACAGGTATTAACATGTTAGAAGAAAAAGTGCTATAGTCTCCTAAAGTTTTCCTTTACTCTCCTAATTCTGTTATTAATCCTGGCTCTAACACAGACAATACAGTTATATAACTACATACAGTATTTATTTACCTCCCCACCCCCAGGGGCAGCTGTTGGCACATTGGATTGGGGAGGGGAGAGTAGTCAAGAAGACCTAAGCCCAAATACAGCCTGAGACATTTACCATCTGTGTGACCCTAAGCAAGTCACAAAATTTCTTGCCTCAGTTTCTTCAGATGTAAAATGGGAATAATAACAGTTCTTACCTCTAAAGGAGGTTATGAGGCTCAAATGAGGTATTTGTTAAATACTGCTTAACACTGTGCCTCACACAGTAGTCTTTATAGAATTATTGTATATTCCCTTTCCTTAGTCCTTCCCCAACACCTTGAGGTCAAGAACTATTTTGGTTTTATGTCTGAAAAGTCTTGTACATAGTAAGCACTTGCTTGTTGAATGAATGCATGCAGAAAATTAATGAATATAGTAAATAAACAATAGATTTCTACCAACCAAAAGCTCAGCATAAAATAAGTGCTTTATATGAAAGATATGCAGTGTAGCTAATTGAGAACAGGTAAACACCCATTTTACATCTTTAGTAAATTCTAGTTGGCATGTGATTGCCAGGCTTTTCATTCCATAATTTGATAAAGGATTTTCCTATCTTACTTGACTATACTGGAAATTTGCTATAGCACAATAAACAGCTTTACTTTGTCTTGGAATATGTTCAAGGAGGAATCAAATTGCTGAAGTAGAAAAAAAATTGTAATCCCCTTCCATTTCTCAGGGACTGAGATAGTACAAGGGGAGAGGGAGGTGCCTTCCATGTGTTGTGGGTGTAAGTTTGTGTATTGGGATGGAAGGGAGAGATGGAAGAAGGAGGGGAAGGAAGATGAGGAAGGAAGGAAAAAAGAAGGGAGAGAAGAGAAGGAAGAGAGAAAGGAGGGAATGGGAAAGGGAGGGAGGAGCAGGGAAGGGAAGGAAAGAGGAACAGGAGGAAGGGAGGGAGGAGAGAAAGAAGGGAAGGAGGAAGAGAAAGAGGGAAGGAGGAAGAGGGAGAGAGGGTGGGAGGGAAGGAGGAAATAAGGGAGGAGAGAGAATATACAATATTAGGCAGTCCTATAGCAAGGTCTCCAGGAGAACATTCCAGGCAGATCTCCAGGATCACTTCTTGAGTTGCATGGGGAACTCTGTACAAGACTCAGAGTTTGAATTTCTGTATTACATCACATCTTCCAACTGCTCTTCAAACTTGAGAGTCAGGCTGGGGGTAGAGAGTGAAGGATGGGGGGAGGAGTGTTGGGGAGAAAAAGCGCAATGCAGCAATTGTGTGTCTAACCCCAGCCAAAAAATACATCTACCTCAATTATCTGAATATTCCCGGCAAAAGTACTTGTGGTCTGAATTACCCAGCTAATTGCCTTAACTCTACACTCTCCTTTCCACAGTGTAGACACAATCTAAGTAATCTTCACTGTCCTGCTGGGAAGGTGAGAGGTTAGTATGTATTATCAGCTCTGTTTTACAAAACAACTAATTGAACTGGAGAGAGGTTAAGTGATCTGCTCAGGGTCACACAGAAGTCAGTAGCTGAGCTGGGATTAGAGTATGTGGCTCTTTATCCCCTAACCAAGAGAAAAATCCAACACCTAAAATAAAAATTTGATCAGATAAAATTCTATTTTTAATCAATGAAATCAAAATGCCAAGAAGTAGCAAATAAGAAATGTATTTTATCTTTTTAATGCCATTTTTAACCAAATGGATATACCTCTTCTAATTAAGGACTGTGTGTGCTTTGCTTCAGTGAGTCTCAGGCCTAATTTACAGAACCTCCAAAACCCAGAAGAATACATTGGTGGCCTCTTCTGCGACTAACTTCTTCCCACACCTATGTGCATTCAGCCACCTAGGGTCTGAAGAGACCTTCAGCACTGTTGGAGGTCAGGAGGAGGAAAGGTTATATGTTTGGGAGGAGGGGGATGGCAGGCAGAAAGCAAATGTAGAAAAAAAAAAGTGGAGAAATAGTTTAATCCAGTTAGCTCCTGTTGAGCTTTTGAAAGAGACTTTTTTTCTCTTTGGGAGGGAAGATTTTTCTCCCTCGCTACCCTGGAATTTGGTTCAATAACTCACTGGGCCCTGAATTCTATTGTGCAATGCCTTAGAATGCCAAGGGAGCTTACTCAGTGCAGATGTGCCAAAAGACAAAAACCATAGCAGAGAGATGGCTTGAAAGGTGAACAAAAAATGATGCCCGTAGCCATGTCTCTGGCTTTTAAGGCAAAGGCAAGCCAAAACATGTTGAAGGACAGCCAGCCTTCTCCCACTCAGCCTGAATTTTGTGAAAGAAGATAGAAATGTAGGTTTTTCATTTTTTTGCCTCAGCCTCCCTGTCTCTTATTGATTCAAGAAGCAAGTTTCTTTATACACACAAATTTTTCATAATGAATTTGAACTTCAGAACCATTCATTTTAGAAGGGCATTTTCAAGTTCATTCTTTTTGTATGAAAAGTAATCTTTGTTAACTTAAAATCTACTGAATCTCTTCATTTTTTAACTCTCTAAGAAGATAATTATCTACCGGATTCTTCTTGTCTTTGGGCTTTTCCGAACCCTGGAAATGCTTAAGGGTGTTGAGTGTTTTGATATTAAATGTATCCCTTTGCCTGGGTCAAAGGCAGTGGCAGCTCTCCTACTGGGGGTGAGGAGGGGGCCATGTGTGGAGACAGTTGGCCTTAATGTACACTGCAAAGCCCCAAAACACATTCAACAAAAACAAAAGCATTAACCACAGACCCAAAGCTGGGTGAAATCCTATCTTCTCCCCTCCCCCTGCTCCATACCCATTATGAAAACATGAAAATGACATCCCAGAGGAATCTTCCAAAGAAAGTTCAGATGAGAGAGACAAAGGAAACTGGGTAAAGAAAAGAAGGTCTAAGATTGATAAAAAAAGAAAAGTCAATGAGTTTCACAACACTGCCTTCTACATCTTTAAGTATTTGATGGACAGTATAAAAAAAATTATTTGTATTAGAGGTGAAGAAAGAAATTAGAGGACTTCTAAAATCATAGAATCACAGAATAGGGGAGAACTTAGTAGCCATACTTGAAAAGTGATCATCCAGTTCTGGCTTGAAGACCACCCCCACCCAGCCACCTAAGGAGGGGAAACTCCCTACCTCCCAATGTATCCCATTCAGTTTTTGGATAGCTCTCATGGCTATCTAGAGCAGGATAGCTCCACTTATCCTGCTATCTGGAAACCAATGACAATGAACCCAAATTTATTTCTTTGCAGCTTCTACCTGTTGCTCCTAATTCTGCTCTGTGAGACCAAAGAGAGAGACCAAATGACACCAAAGACCTAAAACCTCTGTGCAGCGGCTGTGCAAGTACTGGAAGACAGTTATGTCCTTCCTGGGATATTATGTCCTTCCTAAAACATAGGCCTCTTTCAGTCAAACTGACCCGCTCATGGCCCCATGCCGTAGTTTTAGTTTTTCTGCCTCTGTTCCTTTGGTTCCACCATTTATAAGCCCTACTCTATTTCAGGCCCTCAAACTTTATGCTTGCATTATTGTAATAGTCTCCTAATTGGCCTCCTTGCTTCCAGTCAGTTTTCCAATTTGTCCTCCATAGAGCTGTCAAATGAATATTCCTACAGCATAGATTTAACCCTATGACTCCCTTGCTTGAGAAGCTTCAGTAGTTCCCCTTTGCCTCTAGGATTGGTTGCAAACTCATCTGTTTGACACTTAAAAGTCCTCCACAATCTTGTTCTAATCTATCTTTCTAATCTGATTTCATATTATGTGTCCTCACATACTCTACATCCAAGCAAAACTGTTCCCAGGCAACATAGTACTACTCCTGCCTCCATTCCTTTACAAGTCTGTCCTTTATACCTGGAATACACTCTGTCACTGCCACCTTTGAGAGTCCCTAGCTTCCTTCAAAGTTCAGTTCAAGTGCTTCCTCCTACAGGACTTTTTTTCTGCCTCTCCCCTTCCCCTCCTCCTCAGTTGTTAGTGCTACCCCCTGAAATTTCTTTCTACATATTTTATATTGATTTAACTGTGTATAAGTAGTTTTCCCCAGAAGAACGTAAGCTTTTGAGGGAAGGGACTGTTTACTTTGTTTTGTATTCTTGTCACCTAGCACAGTGTCTTGCATATGGTAGTTTCTTAATAAGCATCTGTTGAATGAATGAATGAATGAATTCTCTTCAATGGGCATACTCATTCATCTCTATCCTCACCCTATCCAACTCAAACCTCACTTCCTCTATGAAGTTTTCCTTCACTATCCCAGTTGGAAATAATCTTTAAACTCCTCTCTGAAATCCTGTGGTGTTTGTTGTCAGTAGTATTAGTAAGGGTGTGCCCCTCCCAAACAAATATACAAGATATGAGGGACCAATAATGGAGACCATCTGAGTGAAACCAACCCAGAGAACATCCTGATCTACTAGATAGAATATGGGCCTCTTTCAGGTAATTGTATCATTTTTCAACTTTGCATGGATTCATTTGCCCCTATTAAGGGATATTAGGCTTTGACAATCTCATTGGTATATGAAGAGGTCAGCAGAGAACTTATCTCCAAGGTACGTACATATCAAAATCAGCTCATGTTATAACTTCCTGGAGGACTGAGATTATCCTTTATGTGTGTTTTTGTCCCTACTAGGCTCCTAGTAGATACTTGCCATTTGACTCTCTAGTTAACTTTCTCATCTACTCACCAAGGGAGAAATGCTCCTGTCTCTTCTGGTTTGGGTTTCTTGAGATTATGTAGTAACTACTGTCAGCGGTCAATCACCTAGTGTTTCCTAAGTATCTATTATGTATCAGTCACTGGACTAAGAGCTGAGAATACAGAGATGAAAAACAGTTCATGCCTCCAAGGAGCTAACATTCTAATGAGGTAGACAACCTGTAAATAACTAGACATAAAAAATTATAGACAGAGTAACAGAAGGCAGTCTGAGAAAGGAAGGCATTAGCAGAGAGATCAGGAAAGCCCAGAAGGTGGAATTTGAGCTAAATCTCGAAGGAAACCAGAAATGCTAAGATGTAGAGATGAGGGGGAAGAACTTTTTTAGAGATGGGAGGAAAGTCAATACAAAGGTACCAAGATAGGAGATGGAATGTTGTGGTCAAGAGACTGTGAATAGGACCCTGTAGCTGAATCATAAAGCATATGGCAAGGAAAAGAGTGTGAAAAGACTGGAAAGATAGGAAGGGATCAGGTGGTGACCTTTAAATGTCAGAGTTTACATTTGAAACAGAAAGCAATAGGGAGCATTAGAGTTCATTGAGTTGTGAGGTGACATGGTCAGACTTAAAAAAATCACTTTGGTAGCTGAACAGAGAATGGATTAGTTCAGAGTGACTCAAAGGAAAGAGACTATACAAGGCTATTGCAATAGTCTAGTGAGGGACGATGTAGGCCTGAACAAGTATGATGAAGGTGTGAATAGAGACATGGGGATGTAGCTAAGAGATGATGCAACAAAAGTAGAAATAATAATGTTTGGCAATGGAATTAATATATGGGATGAGTAAGATGTGTAAGAATGAGAAGTTTGAGGATGACACTGAAATACCAAGCTTGGGTGACTGGGAGGGTAGTGGTACTCTTGAATGTCATCAAATAGTTTCATAGAAAAAAGATTCTCCATGTAATTTGCTTATTTGTCCTTTCCTTATCATCATAAGGCTTATGTTTTGTTTTGTTTTCAGTAGGGGGGAAGGAAAAGGAAAAAAAAATGGTTGAAAATTGAAAAAAAACTGATTGAAAAAAGATATTCTAAGTGTAATAAAAATATTCCAAATGAAGAGGGAGAGAAGGAGGTGGAAATGAGAACCTGGTTGAGAATCTGAATTTTTTAAAACTCAGATAAAGGGACAAAAATTACTATGTCAACAGAACTAAAATAATACGCAAACATTTTGCTATACATACACACATGCATACACACAGAACACACTGATGGTCCCAGAGTTAGAGGGGAAAGGAAGGAAAATTTCTTTCCTGCTTCTTTAGGTGGTGACTTCTATTGGCCTTCCTTAAATTAGTTCTAGGAGACTACCCATCTTAGTTCAAGATGGAGCTTTTGTTTTTTGGTCTCTATGCTTTCCATTCAAATCAAGTACTAATTCAATAACTATTATTTCATTAATCCTCACAAAATTCTCAAGTAAGCTGGGGGAACCAATAATGACCTAGTATTTGAAGACAGGGAAACAAATATTGCATGGAGAGGCAACATTTATTGATGAATGAATGAAAATGAGTCAATTACAGTGTTAGAAATAACATGCCAACTTCCTGATCCCATCTATGGACTCATGTGAGCTTCTACAACTGATTGACTTCGGTGGCCTGTTTGGTTTCTTATTTCTCTAATTACTTCTTAATACTTTTCTTTTCCCCACCAGAACAACCTCAATGTGGACAGCCATTCTTTATCAGAGCCCAGCTTCTCACTCACCAGGGAAGAGCAGAGGGAGTACCCTGACCACCAAGCTGCGCACAGACCATTCCCTAAGCAACGATTCAGGCAGGAGCATAGCCATACATCTTTGCAGAGAGATGGTCCCCGATCCTTCCTCTTAGATCTGCCAAACTTTCCAGATCTCTCAAAAGCTGATATCAATGGACAAAATCCAAATATTCAGGTACAGTGCCGTGATCAGAAGGTTTCCACCTTCTTTCCACTGTTGGGGGTTAAATGATGTGTGTCACCCAGTTGTTTTCCCAAGTTGTTTCTAAGTCATTTCCCAGCTAATTATGCCTTTGTGCTTATTCAAGAACAAAAATTGATTAGAAATTGTTGAAGAGTAGGAGAAGAAGAAATAGAAGAAGTGAATATAAGCAGCTCTTTTGGGGAATTTGACAGAGAAAAGGAGGAGTGATATGTGATGCAAGTTTGAGGGTATGGCAAAATATACTAGAGGTTTTTTTTTTTTAAAGAATGGACATATTTAAAGATAGTATAGAAGAAAAACCAGTAGTTATGGAAAGAGGACCATATGGTCATAGATCCAGAAGTAAAAGAGATCCTAGACATCCCTGAGTCATTTCATAGGAGAGAAAAACAAGACAGAGAGAGGTTAAGCAACTTGCCTATCATCACACAGCTAGTAAGTGTCAATATCTAAACTCAGATCTTCCTGACTCCAAACCCAGTTACAACCTAACTGCCTAAGCAAGAACCTACAGCAACCAGTGTTTAATGGCTGCCTCCTATCCAAGCACATTCAGGACTCTGTGTCCATAGATGGTGACTTAGGGGATAGTCTTCTGGAGAAGATGGAAGGGTATGGGAACAAGGACACATGTAGAGGGGCTGACTTTGGCAAAGAGTAGGGCTACCTCACTGTCAAAGATTGGAGAAAATTGAGGAGAGAATAGGGATTGTGAGGTGAAGTTGTAGCACCAATGCAATATTCACAGTGCCAACGGTCACTATAAATATGCCCGCATAGTCCTCTTTCACAAAATGAAGCAAAATATTTTTTCAGATACCAGAAAACCAAATCCCAAAACAAGTAAGCTGATTCCATCTTAGTAACAAAGAAATTAATAAGCCATAAATCAGTACAGAGAGCCAAAGCATCCTTTAGCCTTCCCACAAATGCTTACTCATAAGTCTCACTGTCTCCCTTGGATACATCCTCTGTGGCTAGCTGCTCTGACTCCTAGCTTCCTGTGAGCTCTGCTCCACCCTTCAGCAAAGTCCTCCCACTACAGGTTCCATTTGATTACATTCAGCCTGTTAAGGGGCAGGATATAGTTTCAAAGCAGGGAAGGTCTTCAAATTCCCTTAGGTTTATTAAGGGGCAGGGAAAGATCTTCAAATTCCCATTACTGTTACAGAAGTGAAGGGGAAAAGAGGGAACTCATTATTGAATGACCTCAGTTGTTTATGTGAGGGACCAGATGAGATAGATAACATGAATTTCTAATGTCCTCAGGCAGCCTGGTTATGAGACTTCCTTTAGCTCCATTTAGCAGTATGTGATACAAGGACATCTGAGGGAAGTAGTGAGTACTAGTAGATGGAAGGAATCTGAGAAAAGGAGTTCCAGAATGAAGGGAAGGTAGAACATGTATCCCAGAAGTCAAGCTGAAGGGTGGACAGGATTGTAGTGGACTTTGGAATGGAAAAAGTTGAGGATAGGAATGAGAGAATGGGGGAAAGGGATTATTTTGCTCCTCTGTGGTCCCTGATTTAGTAATACAGGTAGAGGGAGAGAAAAAAAGTGGTAGGATATTGCTAGTTATAGGGATAATAGTGAGTAGCATATTAAAGTGAAAATACCTTTGAGAAAGGTAACAAATCAATTTCAACTCATTTACTCTGAGGTATAAATGACTGAGAAATTTCCAGAGAGCAGTTTTAATAAAGAAGGTTAAGTAAAGAAAGAAAAGAGAGGGGACTTATGACCTGGAGGGGGGTGACACTAAGTGCATAGTCAAACTGGGGGCTGGAAAGACAAAAACACTGACTTCATCAATTTCACAATTCTACCTAGACCAAACCCTGCTTTGAATCTTAGTTCTCCATTGTGATCTTCCATCACCAGTTTGTCTAATTGCATAGAATAGGGCTTTGGCTCAGTGGCTAGTAATAATTTCCTGACCCCCAGCAGATGTTTTGACTTTCATGCTCTCTTAATTTTCAAAGTTATTTTCAGTTCCTTTCAATGAACTGGGGGTAACTTTGCCCACCCTTTCCCTATCCTTTCTCTCATCAACAAATGCCAGAAATGAGTCAAGGCAGAGAATGCATTGAAATGAAAACTGGAATGACTGATCACTACTAAATTAGTGGCAGTGTTCTCATGCCTTCTTCTAAAAAGATTTCTGCCAGGTACAGTAGGTTCAGATCTATTTTGTTTAAGATGCCAGTTTGAAAAATCAATAAACATTTATTAAGTACCTACTATGTGCTAGGTACTTGCTAATCATTGGGAGTACAAAAAGAGGCAAAGCCAGCCCCTGCCCTTAAGAAGCTTACAATCTAATGACAAGAGAAAAAGAAATCGAGGAGCTTTGCTTGAGTTCTAAGCAGAACCACAACTGAACTAAAATAAAACATTATTTACTGCCTATCAGTATGTAAGACACTGGATATAAGGCACTATACTTAGGCACTGTGGGATATATTAAAAAAACTCTAAGGCCCCAACTCTCAAGTGGTTCACAAAGTAATTGAAAGGGTAACAATGTAAGATAATACCTGTGTCAATTCAATTCAACAAGCATTTAAGCACCTACTATACCCATTGAGATGCAGCATTTCATAGAGGATAGACAGATGGCTTTGGACTTAGGAAAATATGGGATCAAATCCTGCCTCTGACATATAACAGCACCTTGACCATGAGTGGGTTCACTAAAACTCTCAGTACCTCAGCTAACTCTCTGATGAGTTATTGATATATATTAGAGGGGGAAGCTTGATAGCATGTTGGTTAGAGTGCCGAGTCAGGAAGACCTGAGTTCAAATTTGGCCTCAGACAATATTCTTATGTGTATGATTCTGGGCAAGTCACTTAACCCTGGTTGTGTCAGTTTCCTTATTTGTAAAAAGAGCTGGAGAAGAAAATGGCAAACCATTCCATTACCTTTTCCAAGAAAACTCCAGTTAGGATCACAGAGTTGGACTCAACTGAAACAACTGAATAACAATGGGGGGGGTGGAGTTTCCACACTGGGAGTTGCTTACACAGATGAAATCACAAGTCTGGAATCTTGCCAGCCAAAAAAACAATGTGCTAGGCATTGATCCTAAGACAGTAGTGTTATGAGGAACAAATGAAATATTTTTAAAGAGTTTTACATATCTTAAAATACTATATAAATGCTGTTATTATTAAACTTGAACTGAAGAGAGAGGTGAAAGTTATTTATATCTATGTTGGAATCATCTGCATATAAAATCATAATTGAACCAATGAGAGCTGATTAAATCACTGAGCCCTGAGACACAGTGTAAAGAGAGAAATGGAAAAGGCCTAGGACAGAACCCTCTGGCACACAGGCCTAGGGGACGATATATGGGTGATAATTTATTACTATTGGAGATTATGGTGTGGGTCAATTATAGAAGGCCTCATGGAGGAGGTGTGTAATTATAGGAGGTCTCATGGAAGAGGTGTGTATTGAGCTGAACCTTGAAGAATTGGTAAATAAGATTTCAACAGATGGAAAGGAGAGGAAGAGAAGAAGCAGTCAAGAAAAAAAGCAGAGTGTGGTTCAGGGGACTTTTAAGCGTATCAGGTTAGGACTCTCATAAAATGAAGTGAAATCACCATCTACCTAAATATTGTTTCTGATCAGTATTGACTCATTGGTTGCTTTATTCAAAGTATCAACTCTTCCAGACAATATTATCTCTCTAGTATCTACTTTTTCTGTTGGGCTGTCTCTGAACAGAAAAACCTCTAACAAAATATTATTATTTATGTGAGGTGAAATCAACATGGCTAAAACAGAAGCTATGACCACTATTCTCCCAGTCACCCAGGCTTTACAACCTTTGCACCATCCTTGGCTTCTCACTTCCATTCACACAATACATTCAATCTTTTGCCAAGTCTTGCTGTTTCTTAACATTTCTCTGATACATCCCCTTCACTCTACTCGTGTAGCTGCCACCCTGATACATGCCATTATAATTTTACTACTGGACTAATTCAAGAGCCTCCTGGTTGGTCTCCCTCCCCATACCTATCTGTCCTGTACACAGCTGCCAAAGTGATCTTCCTAAAGCAGGTCTGACCATGTTACCCCTCCCCTGCAACTCAATAAAGTCCAGTGGCTCCTATTACATCTAAGATGAAATATAGAAAGCTATGTTTGGCATTTATAGCATTTCACCACCTGGCCTCGTTTTATCTTTTCATTCTTCTTACACCTTTCTTCTCTCTGTGTATTTTATAACCCAATTAATGGGTCTTCTTGCTTACCCTCAGACTTGGGGCTCCATCTCCTGATTCCATCCTTTATCACTAGCTATCTCCCATGCATAAAGTGTTCTCCCTTCTCACCTCCACCTCCTGGATTCCCTCAAGGCTCAGTTCAAATTCTGCCCCCTGCAAGAGGCCATTTCCGCTCGTGTTCCGTCCGTCCCCTCTGATTTGCACTGCATTGTTGGCAAGGCGTATCCTCCACTAGAGCACGTGCTCCTTGAAGCTGAGGACAATGTTTTTACCTTTCTTTGTATCCCTAACACTTAGCTTAGGTAACCCCTACTCTCAGGAGGCTCATCGTTGAATGGGGGAGACAACATACAAACCAACCATGTACAAACCAGACATATACATGATACCCTGGAGATAACACAGAGTACATACAGAGATGGAGTCAAGACAAGTCTGTAGTAGCAGGAAAAAGTACAGTGAGGTCCTCTCCAAAAAATTCCTGCAAAAAGACTTAGAAAATGTACCAGATCCGTCCTCATTGGGAAATTCAGCAGAATCCTAGTGAGTCATTTCCAAGGTTGATAAAGGGAGATAGAGGAGTGGCTATGTAGCACAGTGAATAGAGCACTGGCCCTGGAGTCAGGAAGACCTGAATTCAAATCCAGCCTCAGACACTTGACACACTTACTAGCCGTGTGACTTGGGCAAGTTACTTAACCCCAATTGCCCTCTAAAAAGCAAAAAAAAAAAAAAAATTAAAGGGAAATAGAGCAGTCTATGGAAACTGGGAATGGGGTCTGGCCATTCAGTACCAAGGAAAGGCTGTGCATCAAGGCAAAATTAGGTCCAAGTTCTAGGATAGAGGGTCCTAACCTTCTACTGGCTGCAGAAATAGGTGCCAAATAGCAGTTCTATTGCTTATTATCTAGTTCCAAGTCATAAATCCAGGACTGAAGGAAGAAAGGACCTCTACCTAGGGGTGGAAGTTTAGGGTTAGAAGTAGTTAGGCTGTTTTCTGAGCAAGAAACAAATTCAGAAGAAAGTAGCAGCTGTGTGGCTCTGACCCCCAGAGCAAAGCAGGGTCTTAGCTCCAGTCCCCAGTTCAATCTGAAGCTTGCAGAGGAATAAGCAGGGCAGAAATCCCAGATCAAAGGAAGCCTACAGTTCTATGACTCTGAACCAGCAAAGCTTTCCAACTAGCTGATAATGGCTGAATACATCAGCAGCCTCCTGTTGTGCAGACCCAAACCCAGGTCAGGAACTTGGAAAGCTCAGACCAGGGATTCAGTGATCAGATTTTGCCCTGTATCAGACCCCAAACTGTCTCTGAGATGCTGGAATAATATAACACAATAATTTAAGAATGCAACACCACAACCAGCCCAGATACTTCTTACACAAGTGCATAAAGCCTGGCCCTAACATAAAGTCCAAAGTCAGAAAGCAGACTGGAAGAATAAGAAAACAAAAACAAATCCCATAAAAAGCCATTATGCATTATGGTAGGATGGACACTCAAGACTTGAACCCATGAGATAAGAATGATTCCAAAATATCTACAAGCAAAGCTTCAAAGAAAAACACAATTTAGGCACAAATTACATTCCTATGAGAGATGAAACAAGAGTATGAAAAAATTTAAAGAATGATTTATAAATGAAATGAGAGTACAAGAAGAAAAATTGGAAAAGAAACGAGAGTTATGGAAGAAAGAACTGGAAAAACAATTTATAGCTTAGCACCAGAGGCACCTTGCTCAAGCACCAATATCCCTGAAAATTAGAACAGTCTAAATAGAAGCCAAAGATTTCATGAAAAAACCAGAAACATTAAAACAAACTAAAAATTTTGAAAAACAATAAAAGAAAATGTAAGGTTATTTCATAGCTAAAGCAATTGACCAGGGAATAGATCAAGGAGAACAAATTTAAGAATCATTGGACTACTTAAAAGCCGTGACCGATAAAGAAAAAGCATCATATTTCAAGAAATCATAAAGAAAACCATAGATCTTTTAAACTAGTGGGCAAAATGGAAAGGGAAGGTGAAAGGAATATAGTAGGTGGGGAACAAAAAGAAAAATTAGGAAAAAAATGTGCTATGATCTGGGTGTGAAGATGGAAGTTCATACAAACAAGGAAGAAGAAGTAAGGGATGGCAGGGGAAGCAACTGACTCTTAAATTCCACTTTGATCTGAACTGGTCAAAGGAGGGAAGAATGCACATGAACACAGAGTTTCAGTACAAAAATATATTTCACTCAACAGGGTAATAGGAAGGAAGTGGGGAGAAGAGGGAAGGAGGAGTTAGAGGGAAGATTATTATCAAGGGACAGATTAATTCTAAACAAAACAAAGTACAAATATGTTTATAGCTCTTTTTGAAGTGGCAAGGAATTAGAATCTGTGTCACTGGCCATCAACTGGGGAATGACTCTTGAGCATGTTATGGCACATAAATATGATAGAATGCTACCATGCTCTAAGAAATGAAGAAGATGGTTTCAGAGAAACCTAGGAAGATTTGTATGAATTTATGCAAACCTAAATGAACAGGAACAACACCTGACAACAATATGGCAAACAAAACTCTGAAAGATGTGGGAATTCTGACTACCAGCAACTTCAGAGTAATAATGATGAAACATGCTACCCAACTACTGAGAAATAAAAGCTGCAGGGTGCAAAACGAGAACATATGTATCTATAATGCACACATGTCTATATCATATATGTACATGTCTTGCATATATGTGTATATACATACATTTGTGTACATCTATGCATGCATGTGTGTATATCCATATAAAGATACATTATTTGTCATTTATGTTCTTTATGTCTTAGTGCTTTCATATATGTGTATGTATATGTTTATATACATATTTGGATACAGTGTAGAAATTTATTTTGTTTGATTCTACATGTTTGAAGCAGGTGTTTTGTTTTATTTTTTCTTAGTTGTTAGCGGGAGAGAAGGTAGGTTTTTGATTACTAAAGAAAATGAAATTTAATTTTAAAAAAACAGAGGGAAGGCATTAACATTAAGGAAGGTTGAAAAGACTTTAAGTTATAGATTAATGGCCCTGCATTACATACTGGAGGTTCAATTCAGTCATTTTTTCAGTGATGTCCAACTCTTTGTGACTCCATTTGGGGATTTTTAGGCAAAGATAATGGAGAGATTTGCCACTTCATTGTCCAGCTCGTTTTATAGATGAGGAATCTGTGGCAAACAGGGTGAAGTGACTTGCCCAGGGTCATACAGCTAATAAGTGTCTGAGGCCAGATTTGAATTCAGGAAGGTGAGTCTTCCTGACTCCAGGCCCAGCACTCTATCTACTCCACTACATAGTGGCCCCACAGTGAGCTAAGGCTAGTGTAAAAAATTACTAAATACTAAAACAAGATACTGAAAAGTAGGGAGGTAGGAGCAAGGGAGGAGGAGTGGGAGGAAGGGGAAATATTCCTTTGTTGAGAAGTTATTAAATATACAGAATTATAGTCAAGAACTGAGTTTGAAAAGATTTCTCAGCTTTCCTCCTCTGTCTTCCGGATAATTCAGTAAACCTAGAAACTGGTACAATGTATCCAAAATTTACTTGGGCACATTTTACATGACATCTAGATTTTTTTGGTACAAAGTGGGTATAGCTTTACTTGCTCTGGAGTTCGCAACTGAGAAACTTTCTTTTCCAAAGAAAGCAGGAGATGACAAACAAGAATGGTCCCTAATTTTTGCACACCTAATCTGTCTATGTGAGGAGTATGCAAAGTGGCCAAGATTGCAATTCATTTTTCATCATAATAAGCTATTTTGTTTAGCTGAGTATGAAGTGAAGAATGTTTTGGAAACATTCCTACTCATGGCAGAAGGTGAGGGAACAGAGTGGAATTAGGGAAGAGGAAAGGTTGGAGAGTGTACAAAAGGAGTAATGGGAGAAAGGGAAAAAGGGAATAAAGGAGAAAAAGGTAGGGGAGAGAGAGGCAGAGAAAGACAGGCAGAAATAGGGAGAGAGGAAAGAAGAGGGGGGGAGGTCTAAATCTCAAAAATAGCATACAGTGTGAGAAGGCTTAATTCAGCTGTTCATACTTATTTAATGGCAATCTCTTCAAAATTCAGTTTCCTTTTGTCTCAAATTGTGGAGGTGTAGCTGCTGATTTGATACAAATAGAAATAGCACTGATCTTGTTTTTTGTTGTTCAGTCCTGTTGGTCTCTGCAACACTATATGAGGTTTTTTTTGGCAAAGATACTGAAGTGGTTTACTATTTCCTTCTCCAGCTTATTTTACAGATGAGGAAACTAAAGCAGTGTCAAGTGACTTGCCCAGGGTCACACAGCTAGTAAGTGTCTGAGACTGGATTTGAACTTGGGTCTTCCTGACTCCAGGCCAAGCAATCTGTCTACTGTGTCACCCTTTAGGCATATTTAAACAGGTTCATGTATACCTGTGATGGCTTTGAGTGACTATATTTATAGTCTCATTTTCTCATTCCCTGGGAGGAAGAAATGTGTCATGATTCTCTGAAGATTTCACCTGGAAAAAAAGATGTTTGAGGTTGTATTTCTGTAATCCTTTCATGAGTACTGCTTTTGAGTCTATGACTAGAGAATGGGATGTGCCATATTTA
The DNA here is from genome assembly GCF_028583685.1 of Petaurus breviceps papuanus. Classification (NCBI taxonomy): domain Eukaryota; kingdom Metazoa; phylum Chordata; class Mammalia; order Diprotodontia; family Petauridae; genus Petaurus; species Petaurus breviceps. Next base: position 4,834,838 of record NW_027187378.1, read on the forward strand.
TGAGTCTTGCCACATTTTCTTAGGTTACCATTAGGGACAACTGAGATCATCAAGCTGCTAAAAGAATATTAGTTGCCCCAAGGCTAGCAGAGTAAAGATTATATCATTGCAAAACAAAAAAGCACTTGGCGGAATGGACTGGAAACACAAATGATCACTACCAGATACAATTAAAGTTAAAAATATGAGTGAAAGCCAACAGACAACCCCCTTTTCCTACCCTTCCCAGCTGTGCCATCCATTCCCTGATAAATAGTTCTTATGTCTGTTTATTTGCCTTTTGCAGGCAGGCAGAGGTGAGTGTTGTGTTGATCTGATGACCTGTCAGCCCTTAAAAAATTTTTTTGAACCCAGTTTCTGGCCACATGTCTGTGGAAGAGCACAAAAGAATAGTTGTTGAGCGTTGGTCAATCAAGAAAGAATGGAGCAGCTGCTGTTTCACCGGCTTTGGGGCTACTTATGCACAGAGATACATGCAGTGCAGGCTGGGGCTGCTTCAGAGATGGCCTGACCCGCTGGGGTGGCGGCTGCAGCCGAATGCACCATTGCACTTGAGTAAACCAATTCCCTGGTGGTCCTTTAAAATATGAGGTGCATTTTAAAAGGGGGTGATATGTTTCCGTGTTGGCAACACTCTCCCCTTCCTCACAGCTTCACTCTTTTGTTGAAATTCACTGGTTTGACACATGGTTGATTCAGCAGGGCAGACAGCCCTGCTGGTGACTTCAGGGCCCAGTCAAAGCATTTCCTTCCTATGTGAAGCAGAGTGAAGCCAGGTGAAGGGGTTTATCAATGAATCTGCTTCCATGATCAATGCTCCCCCCTTTTCTGTCTCTCTTTCCTTGGCAACCTGCCCCCTTCCTTCCTGCCCCCACCTATTCCTTACTTCTGATGGGGAGCCTAAGCTTGGAACTTGATACTCCACTTTCAACTAAACTTGCTCACTCCCTTGCCCCTCTAGTTTCTAGAAAGGTTTCCCACGCTCTGTACTATGGAGCTCTTGGGGAGGGGGTAGGAGGTGGGGTGGGAGGAGGAAACATAGGTCTTGCAAGGCGATTGTTTTCCCAAATCTGTTGACCCTCTGAAGCAGCCCACACCTTTCCAAGATGAAACTGGCAAACAGGGAGGACAAGGGGATACCCCCAGTCCTATTCTCCTTCTAGCCTTTAGGGAGAGTGATACTGAATCGGGCACAATCTCAGATCCCTTTATAGTTTTGTTTTTTTCAAATAAGTCAAGCAGTCTCTTTTTCAAATTAATCAGGCCTTCTCTTTAATAGTCCCAAGTCTGGCTTTAGGACAGTGGAAGTTGTAGGTTGGAGACAAAAAACCAACTTAAGTGCAAAATAAAAATAAATCACTTCAAACTGCTGAACTGACTCTCAATATTAAATTTGACATAATAATAGAAGTTCATTTTTTTAAAAAAGCATTTAAGAAAGAAAGTAAATCACCTGGGACTGGTTTACTTGAACCATGGTACTGACTTGGCTTTAAGCATACAACTGATTGTCAGATAGCAAATCCCAAATGAAAAGACAAAATCCCTAAAATAAACTTATAATTAGGTTTCAGGCATTGACTCATTGCTACAGTAGCTTTTAACCACCAAAACTTTTTCTTTTCTGCAATGATCTGAGATTAACATTCATTTAAACTAATATACATATTTTCTTCCATTCTTTTCATTGAAAAAGACTTAGAAAAAACACACCAGTCATCCAAATGCTTTTTTTTTCCTGCTAAAATGTATTTACACAGCCACAAGGCTCTTAAGCTCCACACCATACAATCAGATGAGTCAGACTACATCACTTTTCGTACTTTTGCTTCAGATTTCTTCTCTCCCCAATGGGGTGGAGGTGGGGCTGGGATTGGGCATCTGTTTTGAAGTGTCAGCATTGACAATGGGTCTTAAATAAGAACCTGAAATTTTCCTAAAGCAGTTTTTAAAGATAAAGATCTAGAGCAAAAACTTCACCCTTCATTTTCTCTCTCAAATATTGTTATCTCTGGTTTAGTGAAAGTTCCACTGTCGGTCAGTTTGCACCTACTATGTGCTAGACTCTGGGTATACAAAGAAGACAAAAAGCAGAGTCTCTACTCTCAAGGAGCTTACAGTCTAATGGGGAAGACAATATGCAGTCAGCTTGTGTACAAATGAGAATTAGGAGTAATCTCAACATCGTTTTCTTTCCAAAATCTGTTTAGTGATTTTTTTTTTCACTAGGATTGTCCAGAAATGGGCCCTAGAGTGGTGCTGTCATCTTGTGGACAGAATAATATATGCAACACTGAAGACAGTCTAACCCCAGTCCTACCGTTGATTACTGTGTCATCTGGAGGAATTCATTTCCCCATTCATCAAAATGAGGCCTGTCTTCTCCTTACCTCACAGATATATTTAGACAATCAACAAGATGATAGAGATTTATCCTCTTTGAAGAAGTGTGTGCATATTCCTTGTGGTGTGAGTAGTAATGATGAAAACAGCTCCCAATGAGTGGAAGTTACCCTTTACCTTTAGAAGACCCTTCTGAACAGAAGGGAAGCAAAGTGTTTCTTTCTAAAGGACTTCCATATTCAAGAAGTGGGAAGAAGCTAGAGAATCACATAGGATTTTCCTATGCTCTCTTGGCTTTGGAAGACAGGACTCCTAGACAGAATTGTCCAGACTAGCACACAAAGTGGGTAAATTCCCTTAAGTATCTGAGAGATTGTGCCAAGAGTTGTATTGTTTGAAAGTACTCTAAGAGCTTTGGTTCTTGTTTTTCCTTCACATGTGGTAATGGAGGAGATGAATACAACATATATACAAAAAATAATTGCTTTAAGGAGAAGAATGAGGGTTAAGAACACTTGATATTGGGGCGGCTGGAGTCAGGAGGACCTGAGTTCAAATCCAGCCTCAGACACTTAACACTTACTAGCCATATGGCCTTGGGCAAGTCACTTAACCCCAACTTCCCTGCCTTCCACCCTCCAAAAAGCCAAAAAGAAAAAAAAAAGAACACGGTGCCTCTATCGATTCTGGAAATCTGCTCTTTGACACAAACATTAAGCGCCCCACATTTATTGTTACAGCTGGCAGTCTGCTCTGTAAACAAGATTCTTTGACACTGAAAAAATAGGTGAATAATGACCATAAGTAGTAATGGACTTGGGAAATCAGAAGATATGGATTCAAATGCAGAGTAAATGCCTGTGACATTCACTGGCTGTGTGAAGTTGGGCAGGTTGCTTAGCCAACTCTAAATTGCTGTTTCCTCATCTATAAAATGGGCTAAGTACTTTCTATATAAGGTTCTTGTGAGGTTTAATTGAGATAATGGATCTGAAGATCTTTGTGAAATGTAAAGCACTCTATCAGTTGTTATTGTTGTAATAAAGGTAGATGACATTTCTTCTATAGCATATCCCGAAAATCTTAGTGTAATTTTAATCTTTAAGAATTTAAGAAGTATAACTTCTACACACTTATGTGAAAAACAGTATTGGAAAGACTATTTAAGAGTTTAAAATGTTGCTATTTAAAAATTAATATTCAACATAACTACTGTCTTGTGTTGGGCATTACTCTAGTCAATTTTCAAAATCTGTAAATGCTTTCATCAGCTAAGGTTTTGTGACTGAGAAAGGGGATTGTATTTGTAAGCCTAGACTTAAGATCATGGAAAGAATGAAGTTTTGATGTATATGTGACAGTTCTGACATAACTATAGAAGAAAAAGGCTAATGGAGATAGATCAGATGATCAAGGTGGTCAAGCAAAAGGACCTCCACTATTCAACCACTGGTCTGAGAAAGTGTTGCCTCAAATTTTGTCATTTATCATACGTGTAATGCATAGTAACAGAATGCCCCATCTTGCTAAACTTTAAAATTAAAATTTGTTATTCAAAATTAACAAAACTTAAGAGTGTAAGAGAAATATAAATAATTAACCTTTCAAATAATGCTTTTGTAAGTTTGTAGGTTTCATACTTCTGAAGATCTTAAAGACTGAAAACTACACTAAGATTTTTGGGACACCCTGTATTATAAAAGGTTTAATAAATAAATTAAGTTAATGATCTTGCTAATGAAAACCCTCTAATCATGACATAGCAGAATTTTAGGTTAAAAAAGCAGTTTCTTTAAAAAAAATACTACTGTAAAATTTTCATATTGTTAATTTAAAACGGGGAAAGAATCCTTGGTTTGTTTTTTTTTTTATTTAGTTGGGGCAGAGAGGGTGCAAATTAAAGGTGAAAAAGAAAACTGTAGACTGCTGAGATTCAGTCATTGATATAACAACTGGAGTAAACTTATTTTGCTACTCGTTGCATGACCAACCAACAAACCTATTTTGTTTGGATCTGTGTCACAATTCTAAACACATGGATTGACGGTAATAGCTTTAAACATGAAATTGTTTTTATTCCCAACTTGGAGAAATTGCAGGGCCTGTTTTGTTGAGGTAATCACTTTGACTCCAGTCTGCATACAAATGTAATACCAAACCATTGGGCACAGTCCACCTTATCTCCTACCCAGAGACTTCTTTTATTACCACAATTGCAGGTTTGTATGGCTCTGGCTGTCTAGGCTTGTTGCAGTCTCTTAATAGCCTCACAGTCACTGAATCTCAATTGTTCCATCTGTAGTCAAAGGGGAACAAGGTTGTAAATGCAAAGTTTTATGTCACCAAAGAGGAAATATGTGCATTGTCCTGTAACTGCCCAACTTGGTTCTGCACTACTGAACTGCAACGATTCTTCCACTCTAGCCTTTTCCACTTCCTGGGTTATGTTCTCCACCCTAACCCTCCTCTCCACCCCCTGCCACTAATTGCAGATAGAAACAATAGGTACTGAAATATATTCTTTTTGTTCCTTCTCTTTTGGGGGGATCTGCAAAAAGAGTCTAAAAGCCAATGTTTAGAAAAGATGCTAGGCATCAAAGCAGTGCAGCACTTCTGACATTACCCTCCTCTTGGGTACCAATATAACACCTGACTTACAGATTTTCTGTATTTGAGTGAGAAAGACCCATTATATAGCATTTGGCAAACAGCCTAACCAATGACACACATTCATGGATTGCTGTGATATACTGAAATGTTTTATGATAGTATTTTACTATATTTATATATTATATTTTCTTATATTAGTCTTACATCCCTTGGCCCAAATACCTTGCTCTCAATCTTTACCTATGCTGCATGCAAAAAGGGAGATTAATTATTATTTTGATGCAGATGCTTCTGCATTTGCATAACCACTGGGGGAGTATGTGGTGAGAATTTGGGGACAGAAGACTCCTGCCATTTCGTTCCATGTCTTCATTGACAAGCTCCTCAAACTATCATCATTACCACCACCATCACTGTCATTATCATTATTTGGTTAGAACACTTTACCTAAGTAGAAGACAAACAGTAAATCTCCTCATTGGATAGTCAGACAGGGCCCTTGTTTGTTTTTGAAAAGCCTTATGTTATCAGTATAATGCTGCATCTTCCATAAATGTCAAGAAGCCTTACTTCTTACTTACTTACTATGTGCTTACTGTGTACCAGGTGCTAGGAATAGGGATACAAGCAAAAAGAAACACGGTACTTGCCCTCAGTAAACTTATATTCTAATGGGGAAAGAAGAGGAAAGGGGAGAAAAGAGAGAAGGCATTTGTGCAGAGTCATAGAGGAGAAGCCTAGAGAGTCAGGAGAAAACCTAGGAGAGGAATGAAGGACTGGGCATGGGACTGGCCTGGGAATTTCCTCAAAATGGAGGTTCCAGGAGGAATTTGCCAGATAGAAGATGGGGCCTCAGGGGTAGAAGGATCTTTTTTTGGGGGGGGGCAATTGGGGTTAAGTGACTTGCCCACAGTCACATGGCTAGTTTTTTTGTGTATCAGGTGTCTGAGGCCAGATTTGAACTCAGGTCCTCCTGACTCCAGGGCCTGTGCTCTATTCACTGCACCACCTATCTACCCCCAAGGGGTAGAAGGATCTTCCAGGGTGAGAAGGCTTCTGGAGAATGGAGAAGTAAGGAGACATTTTCTGGCTGAGGACATTTTCTCTCCCACATCCTAGGGAACTCACAAATTCCCACCTGGTTAATTTCTTAAAAGGAACATAACTAGGCCATCTGAATAATTTAGCTGGGAATTTCAAAGCAATATAAAGCCTGTTCCATTCAACACATTTCCCCCCTCTTAACAGAAAGGGAAGGGGCTGTTTGTCTCCTAGATGGGCAAATACTAGTTTGATTTGGCAGGACATCTCTAGTCCCTCCTCAAATGTTGGGTTAGAGCAAAACCGAAAAGGCATCTGCCTAGCACAGCTTGCCCTTATTATTTTGGAGTGCGTGTTTCTTATTCATTTACACATAACTCATCCAGAGTGATGTTGCAAGAGCTGTGTGATGTCCAAAGAAGCCCGACAAGTCTTTTGAACAAGTCCCACTAAGCTGATTGTCTGTCAGAGCCAAGAAGCTCCATTCTGTCAGCCCTGTGGCTGTGGCAGAGTGGGCTTAAAAATGCAGAAGCCTTAACTTGTGGGCAGGTTCTAACCTTGGCACTTCTTCTACCTGCCCTGGCTTCAGGGGCTTCATTCTGGAATTTGGCATTACTAATCTGTGATGAGCTTTAGCTGCAGGGAGAGTAACAGCCATCACCAAGAAGTTCTGAACACCTATGAAATTCTGCCCAGATCTCTAACTTCCTGGGTCTTTTAGTTGCAAATCTCAGTTAGACCAGAGATCAGCGACTCTGTACCTTTGTATTCTCCCACTGAGGCTAAATGGAATCTATGGGTGGTATGGGGCCGTGAACTACCTGCCATTCAGTATGAATAAATGAAAAAAAAGACATTAAATGCTTGCTGTGTGTCAAGCACAATGCTAAGCCTTGGGGATAGAAACAGAAAAGTGATACAATCCTTGCTTTCAAGGACCTCAATATTTCTAGTTGGGGGAGGGGAGACAGACAACATATAGGAGAGTTCAACTGAAATGGGAGTGGAAGGGTCTAGACAACCTTAGGGCAAGTAAGGAGCAGGGATCTTTAGGCAGGGCAGATGACAACGCTCAGGAGTTTGCAGGGTCCAGTATCAGGACAGGTAGCTTCAGTAGACCCAGTATTATGGATTACTTCACCCTGCATTAGCCCCATATTTCAGCTTCCACCAAATTTTGAATTTCATTAGTGATGAAACCAAGACCTATCTTTGTATGTCTAGGAGTCTCTTAACTAATAAAGTGTTCACCATTTCCCTTTGCAATATCAAATTTTAAATCATAGAAACATCAGACTTTTTACTACCAGGAAACTTTAGAGATTTAACTCCTTATACAAGTGAGGAAACTGAGGTCCTAAATAATTGTGACCTGTCCAAGTTCAACCAACCAGGAGATAAAGCTGAGCCCCAAGCCTATTGATTCCCAACCCATTGTTCCTCTTACTACAACACACTGTCTCCCAAGACCCTCACTCCCTAGAGATGTGAGTTGGGATAAGGAACCCTCACTCTCTGCATGCTTTGAATCCCCCAGGTTACCATAGAGGTTGTTGATGGTCCAGACACAGAGTCAGAGAAAGACTTGCACCCAGAAAACAAGCCCAGCTGGCCAATCCCATCACCTGATTGGCGTAATTGGTGGCAGAGGTCTTCCACCTTGACAAGGGTACACAGTGGTGACCAGGACTACAAGTTTGATAGCACTACAGAAGATAGCAACTTCCTCAACCCCCCCAGGGGATGGGATCGCCATGCCCCAAGCCATCGGACTTTTGAAACCAAAGAACAGCCAGAATATGGTGAGTTTCCATTCAGTGTTATACAACTATTTAGGGGAGGAAATGAGAATGATGAGACACTATTGACACAGAGCCAAGTAAAACACAGTTTACCATATGTGGCTTTTGTTCATTTGTGAAGCATACCTCATAAAGACTAAACTTAACAGAAGCCCCAGTGAGACACTAGCAAGCCACATTTCTCCAGTAAGACTTCAGTTTTAAAATATATACCAATTACCCTATGAAGGAAGCTTTTTTTAGCTAGGGGTCTTTAGGGTTGTTTCTGTTTTGTTCTGTTTTTCGAAGCAAAATTGAGTTTTATATCTAAAGATGAAGGACTAAATTGATGTCTTACTGTAAAAAACCATGCTAAAAATAATCTAGTTATAGGAGAGCCAGTAAAGAAAATTTATTCTACTCTTTTACTACTACTTCTTTGTCTGGGCCATATTGTACTATGGTTTACATGGATTGCAAGTAGATAAATATTACTTAAGCAATTTTGTGTATGTATGTGTCTTACATGTTAATGCTAACATGGCATTTCAGATGGACAGCCAAGGAGTAGAGGATATATAATAGCTCATCCCAAAGTTACATTTTTGCCACATGTTATACAATCTATGACAAATGGGTAATTCCTAATTCTAACTGACCCAGCAGCAAGCATTTACAGATCATATACCAATCATCTGATAGTGCTATGAGGCATACAAAAAAATTTAAGGATAGAGTACCTGCCTTCAAGAACATAATTTCTTACTGAATCGTAAAGCAACACCGGATTGTTACAAATGTTAACATTGAGTGGTATAGACTAAAACAGCTATAGTTTAGAGAAGAGGAAGAATGAGGACTGGCATCATCAGAATGGTTTCGCTTGACTTAAATTGGTGTTTGAGAGTGGGGCAGAATTTTTAATCATCAGAACTCAAATGGTTTCAACCAAAGATTATTGCAGAAACTTTCACACAAAAATTAAAATACAATGCTTATAAAAAGAGATGGCTCTGGGGGGGGGGAGAGAGAATGTAGCTGACATAAAGATAAAAAAAAATCAACTAAAACAATTAAAAAAAAAAGAATACCTTGTAAAAGTAGGAAACAAAATAATTTCTAGGCATAAAATATGAGTCTAAAGTTGATTTCACAGGCCCTCAAAGTGGAATGGGAAACTAAAGACTATCTAGTACAACCTTCTCATTGTACAGATGAGGAAACTGAAGTCCAAAGAAGTTTAGAAGTTTTTCCATAGGGCGGCCAGGTAGCACAGAGAGTAAGAGCACCGGCTCCAGTGTCAGGATGACCTGGAGATCAAATCCCGGGCTCAGACACTTAGCACCCACCCAGAAACACCTGGCCATGTAACCTTGAGTAAGTTACTTAACCCCAATTGCTTAAAAAAAAAAAAGAAAATTTTTTCCATGGCCATATAGGCAATTATAAATAACAGATTCATTATAAATTCCATCCAGGCCTTCTAACACCATATCCAATATTCTTTTCATTACACCAAACTGTGTCCTGCCACATAGCCTATTATTATTCCTATATATCCCAACATCAGAGCATTGACATGTCAAGTAATACTGCATCAAAGATGACTTCCTCAGGTTTTCAAAGAAATCAGTACAAAAAAAAGAGTCTCCAAGCCACAAATGTTTATGCCAGACATTAACATACTTCTCCTGAAAATCTCCTTAAACATGTCCATAATCTGAATAACCCCAAGAACTTTCAGTACAGTTCCAGAGACACAGAGAAAAAAAAAAGATGGAAAAAGTCATCTAGCTCAGAATTTTAATACTTGTAGGCTTGCTGATTGTAGTGCTAAATTTAATCATCTGCCATAGCACTCATCATGGTTTCAACACCTTGGGCTTGTCTAAGGTTAGGAAAGGAAAGACTGATTTGATTTACTAATTATTTTTAATTAACCTGTATACCCTTGAGGAAATTTATAGGTAGGGATTTTGATCTGAGAACCATTCAAGAAATTTAGTATCTGCTTGAGGTAAGCAAACAACTGATAAAAGTGAAATAATTTTGAGGCAGTTTATGATAGCTAAGAATGTAGCTACTAACATTTTGTAATTATTTTTGTCTTGAAAATTTTGAAAAGTTTTGAAAGATAACCTTCCTTTAAAAAAATTTAGTTATGGACACATGACCATAAACCCTAAGAGGATCCTTCTACCTAGATCAAAACAGCCTCAGATCTAAGATTGGAGAGTGTGGCAGCAAGCACCCCAGCGTCCCCAGGGTGGCTGTCAACACAGGTTCTTGGATCTGCTTTGCTAAAGGAAAGCAACTCAAAATGGGTTAACAAGCTTACTTTAATCAGTCAAACATATATCATTTACCTAGTTCAGGGGAAAAAGTTCAGCACCCCAAACTTCAGAGTATACAGACAGAATTATCAAGACAGAGAAACAGATCAAGCAGACAGGTTTCCAAACTGTCCAACCATTACATCCATACCAAATCACAGTTACCATCAACATCTGGGTTTTTCAAAGCTGGAGGGCTCCAAACAACGGCTTCCGAGAGTCTCATCTGATCAAATCACAGAACACTTCTCAAAGTGAGCCCCAAAGCAAAGCCTCACATCAGGGATTATATAGCCTTCTCCTGGGTCAGAGAATGTAGCCACCCTTTTGACCCGCTGCCCAATCACACAGCCTCAAGGTGTGGGCATTCCTGAAAACCAAGCCTCCTGCCACAGGCTCCATGTGACCACATTAGGAGGCAGAGTACATTTTTAAATCAAGGAAGGTTCTCAGAGTCTCTTAAGCCTATCAAAGGGCCTAGGGGCAGGAAAGATCTTTAAATTTGCATTTCCATTACAGAGAGGCAGTTTCATTAATATAAATATGTTTAAAGATATATGTGTGTATAACACTCTACAACTGGACATAGTTACATAATATAATAATTGTTGTAAGATGTATTACATAGAATTTGGCAGATTACAAAATAGAATCATGTAATTCTAGTGTTGGAAGGGATTTCAGGGTCTTTTTAATTCAATGCAAATCCCCAAAAGAAATCCTCCTATAACACACCTGATAAATAGTCATCCATTTCTAGTCTGCTGGAAGACCTCCAGTGAGAAGGAACCTACCCACCTCTCTCAGAAGCTCATTACACTTTTGGAAAGATCTAATTGTTAGGAAGTTTTTCCTGACATCAAGCTAAATTTGCCTCATTGAAACTTCCACCCACTGCTCATGTTTCTGTCTTCAGCAGGGAAACAAATCTAAACCCTTTTATACACAACAGCCCTTCAGATACTTGAAGAAAGCCATCATGTCGTTCCAAGTCTTCTCTTCTCTGGGTTAATCATCCCTAGTCTATTCAACCTAATTTGATATGGAATGGAATAAAAGACCCTTCATCATCTTGGTTGTCTTCCTCTGGATACTTCTCTAGTTTATCAATGTAACTTCCTAAATTGTGGTGCCCAGAACACAATAATACAGATGTGGTTTGATCAGGGTAAAGTGCAACGGAACTGTCTCCACCTTATTCTTAAAAGCTGTGACTTTCTTACTGAAGACCAAGGTTGCAATGGCTTTCCTGGCTTCTACATCACACTGCTAATATTGAGCTTGAAGTTCATTAAAACTCAAAGATTTTTAGACACTACTATCTAATCATGCCTCCCCATCTTAAATTTGTAATGAGGTTTGGTAAACCAAAGTGTATTACCATTGGATTTCTTCTCAGATTGAGCCCAATAGTCTTGCTTATAAACATCTTTTCAGATATTCTTTTTAGCCAGTGTGTTGGCTAGTTCTATCAGCTTTGTGTCAACCGCAAATTCGGTAAACATTTTACCTCTGCCTTTATCTAATTCTTTGTAGTGTTACAGAGCCATACACAAATCTCGGGGCGGGGGGTGGGCAATCCAATTGAAGTTTCCTGCTGAACTGGCATTGAATCATTCATGACTACCTTTTGAATCCAGCCATTCAACCAGATCCAGATCTGCTGTCTTTATCATCTAGCCCACATTTGTCCATCTTTTCCATAAGAATGGTATGAAAAAATTTAGCAAATGTTTTGGTAAAATCTTGGTAAGTTGTATATGTAGCAGTTTAGTAACCCTAAACCCAAGAAAGAAAGTAAGATTTTTCTGACATGACTTATTCTGATAAACCCACACTCACTAGCCTTTTCCAATGGCTAACTTCCTCTTCTAGATATCTATTACCTATTTTTTTTAATGATCTCTCCTGGAATTTTCCCAGGAATCAAAGCTACAGTCTTTAGTTTACTGACTCCCTTCTTTTCCCACATTTTTGAAAATTGGAACTCTGATCAACACAATGATCCACCACAGTTCCAAAGGACTCATGATAAAAAATGCTATCCACCTCCAGATAGAGAATTGATGGATGCAGGGTGCAGATAGAAACATATTACCTTTCCTTTCTTTCTTTTCTTTTGTTGTTAGAACATGACTAATTTGGGAGGGGGGAGAAAATTGGGACATTTCCCCCTTTTCAGTTTGATGGTACATCTTCCATTCTCCATGACCTTCAGAGTTATCTCTGACAGTGACTCAGCCATCACACCTGCCAGTTCTTTTAGCAGGTGATGTCACAATTCCTCTGGCTCAGGTAATTTAAATTCATCAAAGGCATCTAGATATTTTCTTACTATAAATCTCCTTAATTGTCTTGGGCATTATCAGCTACCTGTTAACCATTATTGTATGTCATTTCCAGGGCAAAGGTCATTCTCCTTTACAGAGGAAAGAGAAGCAAAATAATAATTAAGCAGCTCTGTCTTCTCTCTTTTGTCAGCTATCATCATGGCATCCACCCCCAAGCAACTGTCCTAGCCCTTCTTTCATCCAACACAACAAAAACAAAACACCCTCTTCTTTTTTCATCTTTTGCTTGCCAGTCTCAGCTCATTCTGAATTTACTGTTCCTGACATTATTTTTACATGTCCATTATGTATTTTTATATTCATCTTCTGTTAACTGCCCTTGCTCCCAAATTCTGTACCTGATTTTTCAAAGGAAAAGAAACAAAACCTAAATTGACTATTGAGATCCATGTCCATCCACATTAGTCTCTTCAGACAATTCACAGTCACAGAATTTTAGAGGTACCTCAGTGGCCATCTGGTCCAGCCCACACACACAAATAAATCCCCACTAAAACACACCTGGCGGGGCGGACAGGTAGCACAGTGAGTAAGAGCACCAGCCCCAGAGTCAGGATGACCTGGCATCGAATCTGGGCTCAGATACTTAGCACCCACCCAGAAACACCTGGCCATGTAACCTTGAGCAAGTTACTTAACCCCAATTGCTTAGGGGCGGCCAGGTGGCTCAGTGAATAAGAGCACTGGCCCCAGAGTCGGGATCACCTGGGATTGAATCCAGGCTCTGATACTTAGCACCACACCCAGAAATAACTAGCCATGTAACTTTGAGCAAGTTACTTAACCCCAATTGCTTAAAAAAAACAACACACCTGGAAAATGATCATCCAGTCTCTGCTTCAAGACTACCATTTTCCCTCCTCCTCATGACTATTTCCATTGGGATCTTCATTCAGGATTTCATTCTTGAGTTTCCTTTCCCTCCTTGGCTGACTTCACTTGTAGAATTTTTAGTCCTTATGGTTCAACCTTCCTTTGAACCTTATAAAATATGCTCCCCCCAGATCTAGGGTGCATGGCAGATGACACCTGACTTTTTTCCTTCATCTCTGTTGGAAACTTGAAGAAGGGTGTAATGTAATGTAATGTAATGTAATGCCAAGGAAAGGCAACTTCCCAAGGTTCAAAATACCAGCATAGGTGCTCTCCATTTTATTCAGTGACCAACCAAGAACAGAGAAGATCAAAACATGACATCATTCAAAATACAGCATTTACTAAGAGTGATTAAATAATCTCCAAGTACAACCCCACCCCAGGACCTTCCAATCATTCAATCAATTACAAAGTCCCTGTTCTAAATACTTCTCCACCCCTAGGCTATACCTTCATTTAGTCCACCACAAAGCCCCTCTTCTCAAATGGAGATTAGTTTCCAAACATAAGTAAAGTACATTCACTTGTTCAACCATAGAACACAAAAAGGTCAAAAGTTCCCCACCCCTGGATCACAATTGAATCTACCCCAGAGTTACATCAAGTTTAAGCTCAGCACTTAATACCCAAATGGAGGTCTTTTCTTCATCTTGACACGAGGCAAGTTCTCAGCAATCTTAGTTCCTGGGGAGACAAGGCTTAGCAAGGCCACAAGATACATTGCCAGTCTCTTCACTAATTCATCCTCTGTCTGTAGAACAGTCCTAGAACCCCTGAACACATTAGCAAAACCCTCTCCCAGGATTTCTGTAAACATACAACAAGAAAATCCTTCTTCAGGGCTTCTGAACCAACAGAAAGGTTCCCAGACCCCTGCAACAACAGCACTGTCCTTCACCAGTGGACAGTATTCATTCTGTCTGCAGGACAGTCTCCAGACCCCTGCAACGACAGCACTGTCCTTCACCAGTGGACAGTATTCACTCTGTCTGCAGGACAGTCTCCAGACCCCTGCAGCAACAGCACTGTCCTTCACCAGTGGACAGTATTCACTCTCTGTCTGCAGGACAGTCTCAGGGCTTCTTAACCAAAAGCCAGGTTCCAGGACTTCTTCAACAACAGGACTGTCTTTCACCAGTGGACAAATCTGGCAAAACAACATCAAAACAGACAGACAAAGTACCAGCAAAACAGCCATGTCTCCTCAGTCCTTGGCAGCTCAGGGGGCAGGTCTCAAAAGTCCAGGGCAATTCAAAGTGGCCACCAGCAATTCTCTTAGTCTCTCTCTCTCTCCACGAGGTGCTGCTTCCAAAAAGATCTTCCGCCTCTCTCTTGTCTACGTCACCAGCTCCTCCCAGTTCAGGACTTTCTTTTCACATCAACAAATCCATCCCCCAGGTGGGATTAACAAGCTCTGGGTTTTAACACAATCAATTTGAAAACCAAGCCAATACAGGGGAATCTTTAAATGCCATTACTATCACATTCCACCTTGGCTCCTTTCATTTCCGCTTTTGTAACTCATTTTCCTTATTAGTAAGAATCATGCAACTTTCACAACTATTATCATAATTATCCTAATAAGAATAGCTCCCCTTTTGTTTTACATAAATTATCTCATTCAGTTCTCATGAAAAATTCTGTGATTTGGGTACTGTAAGTATTAAAACCTCCATTATACAGATGGAGGAACCTGAAATTCAAACAAGGTTAAGCAGACTGTCCAAGATCACAAGCCTAGTAAGTGGTAAAGACAGGTCTTTGGATTCTCAATCCAGAATTCCTAGACTAACTGAACATTTTAGCTAGATGGAATCATAAAGATAATTTAGAACATTTTACTTGTGAGGGACCCAGAAAGGATAAAAAACTTGTCCAAGGTCACACAGCTAATAAGTGGCAGAGACAGTTCTCTTGAATGTCAGTGAACTTTCTGCTATATCAAACTGCCTTTCCTTTGGGTGATTTCTTCCCCATTAAGTGAGTTAAGAGTCAATTAACTCCAGCTGTCCTAACACTGAGACTGAAACCATCTCACAGAAGTCTGGTACCTGGAGCACTCTGAAATACGATATTTTTTAAATCTCTAAAAGGTATTTGTGAAACAAAAGTCACATCCTATTCTAAAATGTCCTATTTTCCTTCCTTTTAAAGTTCTTTGATTTTTACTTAAATGAGATAACTATTATCTTTGAATAGTATGAAGCACTATATAAATGAAAGATTATTCCTAAGTGAATTTCCTATTTTAAGTAAACATCTATGATAGGCAAAAGAATGAAGCAGGTCTCATTTTCTATATTGTGACAATATTATAAAGTCAATGCTGCTCTTCTAGCTTTTTCCAAATTCAGAAGTTCCCATTCTGTCTTACAAAATCATTAGACAAGCATGATCTTCAAAAAAAAAAAAAGGTATTTTCATTGACATTCATATAATGTGGCTCTCCTCTAAAAAAAATCTGAGTTATTAAAAAAGTTCAAACTGTGCAGTCTTTGAGTAATGTGTGTGTGTGTGTGTGTGTGTGTCTGTACATGTGCACACAAATGTGCTCACCCTTGGATATTCTTCCTGACACATAGGGGACTGTGCCAATACTAACTTTCCAGGAACACCTCTGATGTCTGTGGTAGGGTTCTGTTAAGAAAGTGAGCAAAAATGATTTTGTTCAAATCCCAACTCTGTTATTTACTACTTGTGTGACCCTTGGTTGCTGTCATTCAGTCTTTTCAGTTATGTCTGGCTCTTCGTGATCCCATTTGGGGCTTCCTTGGTAAAGGTACTGCCCTGGTTTGCTATTTCCTTTTCCAGCTCATTTTACAGATGAAGAAACTAAGGCAAACAAGATTAAGTGACTTGCCCAGGGTCACATAGCTAGTGTTTGAGGCTGGATTTGAATTCGGGTCTTCCTCACTTCGGCCCCAGCACTCTTGACCTTGGATAAGTGACTTTATCTCTGTAGGCCTATAAAATGAGGGAGCTGTACTAGATAATCACCAAAGTCCTTTTTAATTCTAAAACTCATGATGTGAAAGGTAAAACAAAGCACTCACTAACCACAATTCACATTTTTATAGCACAGCATTTACCTCACAATGCCTGTAGGAAGAACAAGCATTATTACCCTCACTTTACAGATGAAGAAACTGAGGCTCAGAAGACTGTCCTAGAGTATGGAAAGATCTAAAGTTAAGATCACTTAACCTTCATTGGCTCAATGACTTGACCTGAGTCACATAACCAGTAAGTGTCAGGCTCAAGGTTCAAACTGAGGCTACTCTTACCATTAATTATACCAAGTTGGCTCCTTAACTCTGCTGCTGCAGAATATGTGTGATCATCTACTTTTATTTTTGCTTTAATAAGTAAAATGAAATAAATAAGTAAATACGGACAAATAGGTATTAGAGAAGAAGAGAGACCAAAAATAGCCTGATATTATAGCAAGAAGATGTTTTAAATGCTTGTTTTGCTTATGTGATTAGAAAATTTAATTCTACACAACAGAAAAATCAAAGTTTGGAAAAATTTCCTTTTTTCAGAGGTTGAAGAAAGGGAGATCTTCAGATGGTGGTAGTGGTGGGCAGTCCATGACAGGACTACTTTCCTCTCATGGGCAGAGAGCAGGACAGTCATAAAATGCCTCTTCACTCTGTTTAATGGTAAAGATTCTCAGCTGCCAATTTTCAACATGAGAGAATTCCTTTTTTGAAATAGCTATACCCTTAGGAACACTGGAAGTCTGTGAGGCTGGCACCAGGCCTAACTCTCAGGTAGAAACATGTGGATTCCATTCTTGCTCTTTCTACGTGATACCAGCCCCAGCGATTTGTTAGCTTTGTATACACATATTATCTATTCATCAAGGCACACAAACATCTCCATATACTAAGATCACCTTTTCAATTGATCAGAGGCCTTGAACCTCAAAGCTAGAAAGAAATTAGGATGATCTGAGTAGAAATCATGAAGACATGTGACAGAGCAGAAAGCTCACCAAAGTAGAAGTCCGGGGGCCCTGGTCCTGGCTCTGCTAGTGTGACCTCACAGCCATTCTGAACCTCAGTTTCCTCATCTGCAAAAAAAGAGAATGTTGGATTGGATGATGTCTAAAGCTATTTCCATCATCAAAGTTCTATGATCCTGTTCTTTGAGAATATGAAAATTTTAGTGAAAAGTAAGATGCCAGGTACGGTATTTCTGGCTCCAGTTGATCCAGTGGCATTTCAACTGTGGCCCCTGGTAAGTATGAAATTAGCTAGCAGGGAATTTGGTGGCGAATTTGAATCTATGTACAAGGCCAGTTGTATAAGCACGGGTATCTGTGGTGTGTCAGAGTGTATCCATCTAGCCTCAGAGGCCATTTCCTTTCATCCCATTCAGATTACATTGATGGTGAAGGAGACTGGAGCCCATGGTCTGTCTGCAGCGTAACCTGTGGAAGTGGCAATCAGAAGCGAACCAGGTCATGTGGCTACGCCTGCACGGCCACGGAGTCCCGAACGTGCGACCGTCCAAACTGCCCAGGTTTGTTGAGGAATGGGACCCAGGGATATGCTGGAGTGAGACTGTACATGTTCACTAGAGCTGATTGTTAAATTTTCAGGGTGAGCATTTGCACTGCAGAAATCTGTAAACACTGATAAGTAAGACATCTGAGAAGCAAATGTGAAAAGGAATGGCATTTTCTAATCCTGGAGAACAGTTTATGAAAGTGCAGAGTCAAGAGGTAGAGAATCTAATTCAGGAAATGACTGTGTAGCTGGTCTGTAAGAGTTCATGGCAAGAACTGAATTGAGAAGTCTTGAAAGGGCCAGGTTAAGAGCTTTACATATTCAATAGAGGACTTCATATTTGAGCCAGGGTCTTCTGGAAGAGGGGAATAACACTTTCCTATCCTTTAGAAAAACCCTTTTGGCATCACTGTAGAAAATTGGCTATAGACGTGAGGCAGGAGGCTAATGCAGTATTTCAGGAGACCGAGGGTGAGGACCTGAACCAAGGTAGTGTGAGTGAAGAGAAGAGGATGTAGACAAGAGATGTCATGAAGGTAGAAATGAGAAGACTGGGCAAAAGATTAAATTTGCAGATGTGTAGGGTGAGTGTGAGTGAGGAGTCCAGTGAGGCTGAAGGGGTGAGCTTCAGTGACTGGGAAGATTAGGCAATTAAGTGGTATAGAGCACTGGGTCTAGAGTCAGGAAGACCTGACTGGGGAAGTCACTTAGCTTCTGTTAAAAAAATGGAAGATAATAATACTAATAGCACTTACCTCCCAGGGTTTTTCTGAGGATCAAATGAGATAATAATTAATTGCAAAGTGTTTAGTACAGTGCCTTAGCACATAGTAAATGCTATGTAAATGTTAGCTATTATTAAGATGGTAGTACCCTACAGTAATAGCAATGTTGTAAGGATGATCGACTGTGAAAGACTTAGCTACTCTGATTAAGACAATGATCTAAGACAATTCCAAAGAAGGTATGATGAAAAATGCTGTCTATTTTGAGAGAGAACTGACAAACTCTGAGTACATATTGAAGCATACTTAAAAAAAAACTTTATTTTTATTTTTGTGCTTGTATTTTCTTTTACAACTTGGCTAATATGGAAATGTTTCACATGTATAATCGATATCATATTGCTTGCCTTCTCAAGAGATGGGAGAGAGACAAGAAGAGAGAAAATTTAGAATTCAAAATTTTAAAAAAGTGAATGTTAAAATTTTTTATACAGAATTAGAAAATATTTAACAAATAAAAACATATTTAAACTATGTAAAAAAAAAGATGGTGGTTATCTTCCATAATAATGGGCCTTAGGAAGTTCAAAAGAGAAGAGGACTTGAAGAAAAAAAGTAATGACCTTGATTTGGAACATGCTAAGTATTAGGGGCCTATGGGACATCAAATTCAAATTATCTAAAAGGCACTTGGTAATGTAGGCCTAGAACAACAAGTTAAGAAAAGAGTGAAAGGAATAAACGGAGCTACTTAGTGTAGACAGCTTTTTCAAGGCATTTGGCTAAGAAAAGGAGAAGATAATAGCAGGGAATGAAGACAGGGTGAAGAATGACAATTCTGGCAAATGTTTAGAGAAGATAGAAGGGGAAAGAATGAAGGGTACAGAGAAGGACCACCTTCAGAGACCCAAGTAAAACAGGAAATGCTGATGATAAGGAGTTAGGAGAAGAGGAAGAAGGGCTGGTTGTCAAATGAGGTGGTCAAGAAGGCTTTAAATGTCAGTCCATGGATTGGCATTCTATCTTCTAGGCCGTGGTGGTGAGGCACTGGATATTTTTGATCAGAGAAATGACCTAATGGTTAGGCTTGGGACTTAGATTATTTTGAGAGCTATGTGAAGAGTAGACTGATATGGAATGGATTGGAGCAAGGAGAAGAATTTTTTTAATTTAATTTTTTTTCAATTAATAATTTGTTTTCTCTCTCCCATATCTTCCCCTGACAACACACATACAAACACTCATTGAAAATCCCTGTAACAAATATTCAGAGTCAAGCACAACAAATTCTCACATTGGGCATGTCCAAAAACATGTCTCATTCTATACCTTTAGCTCCTCACCTCTCTGACAGGGGGTAGGTAGCACATACCAAGTGTTCTCTTGGTTCTGCTCATTTGTCTCTGCATTAATTCATACAAGCCTTTCCAGGTTTCTCTGAAAGTGTCCTTCTCATTACTGGGATGCCATGACTATAGTTTAGGCAAAAGTAGATGAGATTCTGAATTTGGGTGGTGGCAGAATGAGTGGAATTAATAGGATGGATGAGAGAGATGTGAGGACAGATGTGGCAACTGATTTGATATGGGGAGAGAGGGGGAAATAAAGAATCAATGAGCACTCCAAGATTATAAGTCTTAGTAAGTGAAGGATAATGGTACCCTCAACAGAAATAAGGAAGTTCATAGAAGGTGTAGATTTAAGAAGATAATGAATTCTGTTTTGTACATGCTGAGTTTGAGATGCTGACAAGGTAACCAGGAAAAACCATCCAGCAGACAGATGGTAATTAATGACTAGAGTTCAGGAGAAAGATTAGGGCTTTATATAAAGATTAGGGAATCTCCTGCCCAGAAATAAACATACTCAATACATTTAAAAGATATTAAACCTAAAATGGTAGCTTTTGCATCTACTGTGCATAAAAGTGACACAACTGAAGACCAAAATGTTATATATTAACTTCAAAATAGAAACTGAAAGTAATCACACGTGTGCCCCTTATTACCTGTATAATCTTGAAAAAGTCACTTCATGCCTCTAACACTATTTCCTCATCTATACAATGAGAGTGTTGAAGTAGTTGTTCTTAAAGATCCCTCCCATGTTTAAATTTGTTATCCTGATCCTGATCTTGTCCCTTGGCCTTAGATTTGTTGTTGTTGTTTTAATATTGAACTATAAAATTGTGCTCAAATACTGCCACCCATAGATAAATACAGTTTTCAAACTAAGCTATTAACACAATCCATATGTGATTCCCAACTGTTACATAAACTTTTAAATGGAATGCATTCCATTAAAGATCCAATCATTATACTCAACTGAGTTTTTACTAAATTTTCTTGATCAAATCAGAGTATGAATATGAACATTCTTTGTAAACTATAAAGCTTTGGGTAAATATAAGGTCATATTACTGTAGATATATACATGAATTTTCAAGAGTCATCACCAAATATAGATCATAGATACAAATGAAATTTCGATCTAAGGCAACCTCTTGTTTAATTACTCTTCTTGTTTTAGCATTTGGTTTCTTAATCACAAAACCAAATTGCTAGGCTACTGAATTTGTATATTCTGGGAACACTATACAATTGCAAACATCTATTGTCTCATTTTGTATTGTCACCTTTATTATCATCACCATTATAATCATCACCAGATTACATTTCTGAGTAAAATATTACCATGTGCTTCTTTCTGACAAATGCCAAATTGCAAAGGGGTAAAACTAAAAAGGGAAATAATTTCAGGGAAAGAAAATTCTTCACTAGAAGTTTCCTTTTTTCCAACTGCACACAGAAGTCGTATTCACAGAAGTGGGGATTGGGACTTTGAATGAAAGGGTGTGGTTGGAGGAAAAACAATAAAAGATTTAACCGTACTGAATTACATATTAGGAAAAGTTTGTGTGTGTGTGTATCTGCATACATGTATGTGCTTCTGTATGTGTGTCTGTGTATGAGATATGAGAGAAGGAGCACCCCTATATAGGTTTGGAAAAACTTAGAAGTCAATGAAAATGATTTGTTTCTTTGCCCAATTTTGGTCCTCTCTTCGATGCCCTTCCTCCCCCATACAGTAATTGTACTTTTAAGGGCAGGGAGCTTCCCCAGAAGAACTACATTGCCACCACAGTATAGGTTATTTTTTTCTATTTCTCTTTAAAAACAATTTTCCAGAGGCATTCATAAACAGGAAAAATGTTCAAGTGTCTATAAAGTTATATATTCCTTTCTATGGGCAAGAAGTTTCTTCCAATCACATGACTCCATGCTTTTTTAGGCCTAGACTCATTTTCTTAGCATCTAAACCTGATCTATGTTTTCCCAACCATGAAAACTTTAACAGTCACCATAATTAAACTACCAGACAATTTAGTATGTATAATAAATAGACTTTCATCTTATGGTATTTTATACTAGCTAGAAAATAGGTGTTGAGTACATATTTCTTACCAGATCAGATCCACAATAAATTTTTATATAATAACAACAACAACTGGCATTTATATATTATTTTAAGGTTTGCAAAGCCTTTTATATTACATATGTTTTACATATGTTGTTTCATTTGATCCAATAGAGCAGTCAGATCCCTGTTACACTGCTAGTATCAACTGAATGGAATGGCACACAGAATGCTGGACAAGGAGTCAGGAATCCTGCCTCAGATGCTAGTTTTGTTAACTTCTCTGGGTTTCAGTTTTCAAATCTGTAAAATTAAGGGGTTGAATTAAATAACCTTTAAAGTCCCTTTCAGTTCTAAATCTGTGATTTTATTAAGATCCTAACCACAGTGATAAAAATTAGATTAATAGATCCCTTAGCCAGATTTTTAAAAAAATCATTGGCTCCATCTTACCGTCCCAAGAAATATTCTCAAGTACCTTGAACAGAGATAAAATAATCCTTGACATCTCTCCTCTTCCCTTCCCCCAAATCTATCTGGTTCTAAGAAACTGGTAATTAGTCTGGGGTTTTAGCTAATAATAATTTATGATGTTATCCTCTTCCCACCCCAAATATAGTCACTATTTTAATAAGGACATTCTCGAAAACCAGAATCAAATGAATTATTACTAATAGTAGAATATAAAGGAGAGATGAGTAGGGTGAATATTTCGAGGAGAAGAGGTACCTGCCCAGTGTGCCCCCATGACAGACCACAAGCAATCACCTTATTCTGTTTATAGCTCTAGAGACCTGAAAGCTCATCCAGTTCAACTTTCTAACTTTTTCAGGTAAGAAAACTAAAGCTAAAAGCAATTATGTTATTTTTCCCAAGGCCACACGTGAAGGCAATATCAGAGTCAAGGCTAGAGCCCCATCCTCTTGACTCCCAGTCTTTGGCAAGGCCTACTGGTATGGACAAAGGGAGAAGGGGCCATCTTCTACATTTATGCTTAATATACAAGAAAGCTAGATTGTGGAAAATACTCCAAAATAAACACAATTATGGCTAAAAACGGACTTAATTTTTTAAAGTAAAATCAACCACATGGAAAAAAATGATTCTTCTTTAATCCAGTTTTTTATTTTTGGTTAAGGCAGTGACTTTCCTCTTCCTTACCAACTCCAGGGGAAATGATGATGGATTTGGTTATCCTATTATGAGAATGCCCACTCCCATTTGATTTATTTCAAGCTTTTCCTTTCTGTGCCCTCATCAAGGGGTTAGTAGAAATAATGTCTTGTCCTAATTCTTCTTACCTGTTCTCACACATACACACAGAGTGTCTTCTCTGCTGCTACCTGCTCCAAGCTTCTCTGCTGTTCGGGCTTTCTGCTTATCCCCCAAATGCTATCATTTTCCATTTGGAAGAACTATTCCATGGAGTCACAGCATGTCAGAACTGGAAGGGTTCATAGAAACCAATTAATCCAGGGGTGAAACCAAGATGGTAGAGAAGCAGAAGGAAATATAATGAGCTCTCCTCAGTAACACTTCTCAAAACAGAATGCACCAGATCGAATCCTGATAGGAATTTTTTTTTTAAAGTCACAGTTAGTCATTTTCCCAACCCAGCTCAGCACAGGGAGACAGAGAAATATCTCCAGACACTGGACTAGGGCCTGGCTAGGAGCATGTTTCCAGGGAGAGACTATGCACTAGGGCAAGTAGAGATCCTATACCCTTACCAGACCACCTCCAGATCCATAAAAGGTACATTGATGGGGACAGGGGCAAACTGGCAAATTTGTCACTAACTGTGCAGTTCTAGATCACAGATCCAGAGAAGATGGAGAGTTAGCATTCAGAGGTAAGGAGTGGTAATAAGCCCTAGGTTCTGTACTGAGTTAGAACTAAGTTCAGAAGCAAACAGTAGCTGTGGGACAATGATCTCAGGAACTGAACAAGGTCCCAGTTCCAATGTCTAGCCCAGTCTGAAGTCTGCATGAGTCTGAATAACTGGAGCAGGACTCCCAAACCAAAGGGAAACCTATTCTGTTACTCTTATCCAATAAAGAATTTCATCTGACTGATGGTGACTGAATAAAGTCCTGGGCCTGTCAAGGAGGCAAGCTTACAGACCTGTTGATTAAACCCAATTATAGATCAGTAGTTTGCAGAGCTCAGGTTGGGGGGAAAAATGTACGGGGACAACAATCAGATTTTATCCTGGATCAGACCACTTTGGGAGTACTGAGAGCTTACAGGTACCTAGCCTGAGGTGTTCTTGCGATCCTGGAATAAGACAATACTCTATACCCTAAAGAAATGAACAATTGGGCCAGTCCAGATATTCCATCCAGAAGTATGCAGAGCCTGGCCCTAATATAAAGTTCAAAACCAGGAAGTAGACTTCAGGAATGAACAAACAAAAAAACAGATCCCACCACACAAGGCTATTGTGATCAAGGGGACACTCACTACATAAATAAGAAGAGAATGATTTTAAAACAACTATAAGCAAAGCCTCAAAGGAAAACACAGCTTGGACACATATCAAACTAGAATTTCTGAAAGAGATGAAACAAGAGGGTTTTTTTAAAGAGTTAAAAATATTTTTATAAATGAAATAAGAGTGCCAAAGATTTGGAAAAGAGATGAAAACTATGCAAGAAAGAATTGGAAAGAGAATTCATAGCTTGGCACAAGGATATAAAACATTGTCCAAGAAACATAGATGAGTGCTACCTCAGTTTCCAAATCTTTTCTGCCACAAAAAAATCTGTATTTTTGTAATCCTTAGAGTTTATTTTTTCATAGTATTAATCTGTCCCTTAATCTACCTTCCCCTTAACTACTCCTTTTCCTTTCTGCCCATTTCCCTCCTATTTCCCCTTTGAATGAAACTTCTTTGAGTGAAGTATTTCTCTATCAAACTCTGTGTGTGTGTGTGTGTGTGTGTGTGTGCATGAATTCATGTGTGCATGCACACAGACTCCTAGAGTTTGCTTGAGAGATCCAAAAGATCTTGGAATTCTTAGAATAGATCAGTGAGAAGCTAATGACTACATGAGACAACACGAAATATTAAAGCAAAGTAAAAAGGCTGAAAAAAAAAAGAAGAAATTGTGTGATATCTCATAGCTAAAACAACTGACCTGGAAAACAGAGTAGAAAAAATTTAAGGATAATTGAACTACCTGAAAACCATTACAAAAACAAGAGCCTAGATATCGTATTTCAAGAAATCTCTGAAGAAAACTGTCCAGACCTCTTGGAAACAAAGGTCAAAGTAGAAATAGAAAAAATCCACCAGTCACCTCCTGAAAGAAAACTGATGAAAAAAACTCCCAGAAACATTACAGCCAAAATCTAGAGCTTCCAGATGAAAGACAAAATAATACAGGCAGACAGAAAGAAAGAATTCAAGTACTGAGAAGCCACAGCCAGAATCCATTTATGATTTAGCTACTACTATAAGGGAATGGAATATTCTGGAAGGCAAAACATAGAGGCCTACAAGCAAGACGAATTTACCCAGCAAAAGAAAGCATAATCCTACAGAGGAGAAATGAACCTTTAATGAAATAGAGGGGTTCCAAGCATTCCTGATGAAAAGACCAGTCATGTAGAAACTTTGAAGTTCAAACACAGTCAAGAGAAACATAAAAAAGTAAACACAAAAGAGCAATAATAAAGGACTAGAATAAGGACAACTGCTTGCTTTCTAATACGGGAAGGTGATAGATGTGTACCTTCTGAACCCTATAATGATTGGGGAGGTGGGGCAGAAAGAGAGTCTAATTATTTAGAAGGCCTAGGAAGGGATCTGTGGTAATTGTCTTGAAAGAAGAATGGAAATGGAGGTGAAGAGGAATACAGCAGGGAAACAGGAACAAGGAAAGGAGAAGGTTAGAGAAAATTATCTCACATAATCAAGACATGCAGGCAGGCGCAGCTAGGTAGTACAATGGATAGAGTGCTAAGACTGAAGTGAAGAAGACTCATCTTCCTGAGTTCAAATCTAGCCTCAAACAGTTATTACCTGGGTGATCCTAGGCAAATTACTTAACCCTGTTTGCCTCAGTTCCACATCTATAAAATGACCTAGAGAAGGAAATGGTAAACTACTTCTTTCCAACAAAACCCCAAATGGGGTCACAAAGAGTAGAAGTAGAAGTCTATACAAAGAAGGAGGATGGTATGGAGGGAATGGCTGACACTTGACCCTCACTCTCTTCTTTTTTTTTTCAAATGCTTTATTAACTTCTGATTTACATCACTCATTTCTGCAAGATTTTTTTTTTGAATTCCAGATTCATTCCCTTCCTCCCTTGTCACCGACACTTACTGGAAAGATAAGCAGTTCAGTATAGGTTGTACATATATGGCTAATGCAAAACAATAACATAGTAGATATATTGTAAAAGATTGGCTATATTTCCCTCCCTCCTATCCCACCTCCCACTTGTTCTATTCTCTACTTTGATCCCGTCTCTTTTCAAAAGTGGGTGCTTCCAACTTCCCTCTCCCCCAGCCTGCCCTCCCTTCCATCATCCCCTCCTCATCCCCTTCCCCCCTACTCCCCTGGAGGGTGAGATACCCTATTTAGTTTGTATTTCATTCCCTCCCTGAACCAAATTCAATGGGAATAAGATTGACTCATTCCCTTTTGCCTTCCTATTTTTCCCCGCCATTGTGACCATTTTCCCTTACCTCTTCTATATAAGATAGTTTACCCCATTCTGTCTCTCCCCATCTCCTCTTATTATATTCCCCTCTCACATCCTAATTTCACCTTTTAAGTATCATCCCTTCCTGTTAAATTGGTCCTGTGCCCTCTATCTATGTATACCTGTAAACATATGGCCATAAACCCTCATATACAGACATATATATATATATATATATATATATATATATATATATATATATATATATATATTTCTATTCCCTTCAACTACTGAGAAAGGTTTCATAAGTTACAATTATTGTTTTTCCATGTAGAAATGTTAATAGTTCAACTTTGATAAGTTCCTTATGATTTCTTTTCCCTGTTTACCTTCTCATGCTTCTTGTATCTGAATGTCAAATTTTCTATTCAACTCTGGTTTTTTCAACAAGAATGTTTGAAAGTCCTCTATTCCACTGAATGACCATATTTTCCGCTGAAACATGATACTCAGTTTTGCTGGGTAGGTGACTCTTGGTTTTAATCCCAGCTCCTTCAACCTCCAGAATATCATATTCCAAGCCCTTCGATCCCTCATTGTAGAAGCTGCCAGATCCTGGGTTATCCTGATTGTGTTTCCATAATATTCAAATTGTTTCTTCCTGGCTGCTTTTAATATTCTCTCCTTAATCTGGGAATTCTGGAACCTGGCTATAATATTCCTAGGAGTTTTATTTTGGGGATCTTTTTCAGGAGGTGATCGGTGGATTCTTTCAACCTCTATTTTGCCCTCTGGTTCTAAAACATCAGGGCAGTTTTCCTTGAGAACTTCCTGGAGGATGATTTCTAGGTTCTCTCTTTGAACATGGCTTTCAGGTAGTCCAATAATTTTAAAATGATCTCTCCTGGATCTATTTTCCAGGTCAGTGGTTTTTCCCATGAGATATTTCACATTGCCTTCTATTATTTCATTTGTTTGGATCTGTTTAACCGCATCTTGATTTCTCATAAAGTCATTAGCTTCCATTTGCTCCAATCTAATTCTGAAGCAATGATTCTCCTCAGTGAGCTTTTGAGATTCTTTTTCCATCTGGCAAATTTGGCTTTTTAAGGCATTCTTCTCCTCATTGCCTTTTTGAGCCTCTTTTGCCATTTGAGTTAGTCTTTTTTTTAAGGTATTATTTTCCTCAGTCAGGCTATTAACTCTCATTTCATAATTTTCTTGCATTGTTCTCATTTCTCTTCCCAGTTTTTCCTCCATTTCTCTTATCTGCTTCTTAAGGTCCTCTATGGCCTGTAACCAGCTCGTATTTTCCTTTGAAGCTTTTGGTGCAGGAGTTTTGACTTCACTGTTTTCCTCCTGTTCTGTACTTTGCTCCTTTTTGTCCCCCAAATAGGAGTGTAATGTTGGAATCTTCTGTCTGCTTTGTTTCCTTTGCCTGGTCATGTCGCCCCTCAGTCACTTGACCCCTGGGCTTTTTGCCGCAGTAGGACTCTGCCACCAGACAGGGGAGCTTTCGTCCCAAACGCTGGGGTTTTCTCAGCTGCTGGAGGTATTAGATGGGTGCCCTCTCTGAGGTCTTCACATGCTCTGGCAAGCTGGACACACACCCCAGGACCTCCACCCTAGACTGCAATCCAGATCCAAGCAGGTTAAAGCAAGAGCGATTACCCCTCAGACTGGTGCTTGGTACCCCTACACTCTGCAGGCCAGGAGCTGAAGCTGCCAGGTGGCGCTGGCTGGCTGTGCTGGCGGCTCAGCGGCTCCTCGCCCCGGGGGGGCAAAAGCCACGCACTCCCACTTACTGGGTCCCAAAGTCCAGACTGCATTGACCTCTCATTTTGTCCTTTGCATCTATGTGTTGATAAATCTGGAAACGTCCCTCCACCTAGCGGCTGGTCAGGCCCGCCCTGGAGCTAAAGCCTCGGTGTGGGGCTGAACTCAGCTCCCAAAGTGCTGAGCTGGATTCCTGCCAGCCTGCCGGGCTGTCCTCAGCAGGAGGTTAGCTTCTCTGTGTCATTTTGTGGGTTCTACAGCTCCAAAGTTTATTTAGAGTCCCCTTTTCACATGGATTGGGGAAGGTGGAAGCCCGAGCCGCGAGGAGGTTGTGCTTCTACTCCGCCATCTTGGCTCTGCCCCACCCTCACTCTCTTCTGAACTCATTAACACACACACACACACACACACACACACATACAGACATGTTAAGTAGAGAAATACTTTTCACTCAACAGTGAAATAGGAGGGAAATGGGGAGAAAGAAAGAGGGGGTAATTAAGAGAAAGGTAGATTAAGGAAGGGATTAATTCTAAGCAAAACAAACTCTAAGGATTAAAAAAATATTTCTAGCTCTTTTTGTGGTAGGAAAGAATTGGAAACTATTAGAGTGCCTATCAATTAAAGAATGACTGTACAAACTATGGTATATAAATGCGATAGAATACTATTTTATTCCAAGAAATTATAAAAGAGAGGGTTTCAGAGAAACCAAGCGAAGACTTGTATGGACAGATGCAGGGTGAAATGTACAGTCACTGAACAATTAATATATTGACAACAATATTATAAGGATAAACAACTTTGAAAGATTTAGAGTATCTCATCAAGGTAATGACCAACCACAATTCCAGAGGAATGATGTAACGTGCTACCTACCTCCTAATACAGACATAAAAGACTCAGAGGGTAAAATGGGGTTTTTGGTTTGTTTGTTTGTTTGTTTTTTTTATGGACCTGGCCAATGTGGAAATTTCTTTTGCTTGACTACACATGTTTGTAATAGGGGTTTTATTTTTCTTTTTCTCAATTGGGGGAGTAGTTAGGAGGGAAAGAAGGAATATGTTTGCTGATTGGGGGAAAATGCATTTAAAAAAAGAAATCTACTAATTCAAGCCCTACATCAGACAAAAAAGAAAACTTAGAGAAGTTAAATAACTTGTCTGCTAATTCGTGGCAGAACTATTATAAGAACTCGATGAAACCATTGCTTTTTCCATTTCTTTGTTGAATTTCAGCCCTCCCCATTTTCTTTTTCCATTCCCTTCCTTTTTATGATAAAGTATGAGGGGAATCAAGAGCAGAACCCTAACATGGCAGGCAGAGCACTCATTGAGAAACATTAACCTTTAACCTATTATAAAAATAAGTTTTGAAAAAGAAGTCAAATGAAAATCAGACAGTCTACCTCAAAGAAATTTATTGCATGCTTTTGCTCCTTTTCTAAACCTGAAGGCAGACTGTGGGGATTTAGAAATGCAGGGCTCAAATGAAACTGCTCTTTTAAAAGTAACCAGTGATCTCTTGCTTGCCAAATATAATAGTCTTTTCTCAACCCTCTTCTTGCCCTCTGCAGACTTTGACTTTGTCAGTCGTCTCTTCCCCTGGATATTCTCTCCTCTAGGTTTTTATGACACTGTTTTCTCCTAGTTATACACCTGTCTGACTACTCCTCAGTCTCCTTTGCTGAATGTTCTTCCACATCACCTGCACTAACTGTGGATGTGCCCCAGTGGTCTGTCTTGGCTCCTTTTCTTTTCTCCATCTTGCTGGGTGACCTTATCAGCTCCTCTGGATTCAATTATTATGTCTATGCAGACTATTCTCAGATCTATACCTCTCTTTTGAATTCCAGTCTTACATTACTAACTACCTATTAGACATATCAAATTGGATGTCTCATATACACCTCAAATTCAGCATGTTCAAAATATAATGCATCTTTTCCACCCAAACCTTTCCTCTCTTCTAAACTTCCCTACTATTGTCAGGTATACCATCATCCTTCCCATCACCCAGGTTCACAGTCTAGGTTTTATTCTCTACTTCTTACTTAGACCCACCTATGTATCCAATCTGTTGTCAAGTCTTGTCATTTCTGCTTCCACAACATCTTTTATATGTCCTCTCCTCTCCACTCAGATAGCTGCCACGTCATGCCAACGCTCATCATGTCCCACCTAGATGATTATAACAGCTTTATAATAGGTTTCCCTGCTTCAAGTCTCTCTCTGATCTATCCTCCACACTGCTGCCAGTAATTTTTCCAAAGTATAGGCCTGACTGTGTCACCCTCCTCCTCAACTCCAATGGCTCCCTATTACCTTTCCAAATAGAAAATCCCTTTTGGCCTTTAGACCTTCACCACCTGATTTTTTCTTACCTTTCCAGTCTAATTATGCTTTAGATTCCTTCAATGTACTTTATAATACAGTCATACTGACCTTCTTGGAGTTCCTCACCCAAGAAGTTCCATACCTTTCACTAACTATCCCCATGCCTGGAATGCTGTCCCTTCTGGTTTCCCTGGCTTCCTCTGAGGTTCAGCTCAAAATCCAACTTTCTTCAAGAGGCCTTTGCTGATCCTTTCTCATTCTTACTCCCCCACTTCAATACCCACAAGTACCTTCCATTTCAGATTACCTACCATTTATACTGTGTGTAAATGTATATATGTAGGTACATACATACATATGTATCTTCTTAATCTTGTATATAAATAGTGGTTTGTTTAAATGTTGTCTCCATCTTTAGACTATGAACTCCTTGATGCAGGGACCATGTTTTTTGCCTTTCTTGTATCCCTGTTTCTTAGCACACAGTAAGCACCTAATAAATGCTTATTGGTGGTGAAGATTTTCTTTTGGTGTCTGTTTTTGTGGGATTGTGTATTTATAGGAGAACTAGATGAATTGACTGCAGGATAATAGACTTATTCTATGTGTTTCCAGAGAGCAGAACTGGGATCATCAATCAATCAATCACTAAATATTTATTAAGTACTTAGTGTGTATATATATATATATATATATATATATATATATATATATATATATAT
>NW_027187378.1:4866327-4935793 GCF_028583685.1 Petaurus breviceps papuanus
TATATATATATATATATATATATATATATATATATATATATATATATGTATATGCCTGGTACTGTGCTAGATGTTGAGGATACAAGTACAAAAAATGAAATAATCTGTATCCATAAGTAGCTTACATTATTATTTTTTTTTTGGAGGGCAGTTGGTTTTAAGTAACTTGCCCAAGGTCACGCAGGTTGGATCCGAACTCAGGTCCTCCTGACTCCAGGGCCATCACTCTACTCACTGCGCCACCTAGCCGCCCCAGTAGCTTACATTCTAATGGTGGTGGGAACAAGTAGATAGATAGATAGATAGATCATCATATAAAGTTAATAAATTAAATATATACAGTCATTAAGGTCACTAAGTCTGGGTGAAAAGGCACTAGCAGGTGGGAGGAATCAGGAAAGGTTTCATGCAGAAGGTGGTGTTTGAGCTGCATTTTGAAGGAAGAGTAGGATTCAGTGATGTGGAGACCAGGAGAGAATGCATTCTAGGTATGGGGGACAGATACAGGAGATGGAAAAATCATATGGGAGGAGTATAAAGGACAGTTTGGCTGAATTACAGAGTAAAGGAAGGGAGTAACGACCAATGGGATTATAAAAATAGTTTGGAGGCAGGCAGATTCTAAAGCTAAACAGAAGAGTTACTATTTCATCAGAGAGGCTACTGAAACTGATTGAGTAGGAGAGTTACATGGTCAGAAGGAAAATCACTTTGGTAACAATGTGTAAGAAGGACTGGAATGGTAAGACACTTGAACCAATTAGGAGGCCATTGGAAAAATAGATGAGAGGTGATGTGACCCCAAACTAAGATGGTAGTCTGGCAAATGGAGAGAAGGAGAAGAACTAAAGGATGTTGTGATAGTAAAAATGGCAAGATGTGGAAACTGATTGGATATGTGGAGAGCAGGAGAGTGAGGAGTCCATGATAATGTCAGAGTTTAAAACCTGGGAGACTAAAAGATGGTGGTGTCTTTGACAGAAATAGAGACGTCTGGAGGAAGAAGGTATTTGAAGGGAAATAAAATGAATTCAGTTTTGGACGTGTGTTTAAGACTCCTCTGGGACATCCAGTTTAAAATGACTATTAGGTAGCTGGTAAAGCAAGACTGAGGGTAAAGACTGGGACAGGATATATTAATAAATTATCTACCTATAAGTCTATCTGTGTCTCCATCTACCTACCTATCTATCTATCCATCCACACATCTGTTATCTGCATAGACATGATTGGTTAAACCCAAAGGAGCTAATGAGATTAGAAGCTGTAGAGAGACAGATTTAGGCTCAGAATATAGAAGAACTGCCTAATAATTAGAGCTGTTCAAAACCGAAATGAGCTACCTATTAAGGTAGGGAGTTCCCTTTCATTGACATGTTCTTGCAGAGTCTGAACTAGTTGGTAGGGACGTTATATAGAAGATTGATGGTTTGGATAAAACTTAACTAGATTACCTTTAATGTCTATTCTAGTTCTAAGATTCACTTAGCCCAGTCATAGAAGTCACAGCAGAAGTAGGTGGGACCATGTGCAAGGGATAGAACAGGTGCTGGTAAACATGGAAAAGGCCAGTACTGGATTTTTTAGGCCAAAGGGATGCTTTCCATAGTGGTACATTTTAAAATAATTTTCAAAGCTACATTAGTCTTCAGAAGAGAAGGAAGAATTTTGCCCTGAACCTTTTTAGTTCTTTTGGAAGCCCTATTGGTACTCCTTGGTACTTTCAGTGTAAGAGAAGGTTAGGGCAGAAGTAGCCTATTAAAGGAGATTATGTCTGTTCAATTTTGTTTGAAGAGCATAGTTCCCACATCCACCGTTTACTACTTGTGTAACTTTGAACCATTCTTTTTAACCAAATTGAACCTCTCTTTCTCCTTCAAAATGACAATATCTACCATGTTACTTCATCCTCATCCCCTTTCCCCAGGGTTGTGGTATGTGAAAGTGCTATGAATATGTAAGGTGAATTTTTTTCTTTACACATAAGTATATACCTGTTTGCCAACACTCACTACCCTATGAAAATTCTAGGCCATCTCTTTCTCTCCCAGGTACCATCTTGCCCTAGGTTCCACTCTACAGAAAAACCAACACTACGGAAATTCCCTGGGGCCTGGTTCAGAGTTATTTGAGTTATGTTGCAATTTCTGCTACAAACTATATCCTAGTTTTAGTATATTTTATGTTCTATCTGCCTTAAATTTTTTTTTCTCTGTCCACAAATTCATGCCAATAAAGCAATGTAGAGCACAAAAAGACCTTTGTTTAGATTTTGGTTTAGTTTCTTTCTAAGCTCTCTTTTTCATATAACTGGAAAAAATATGACCTTCTGTCTGTGTTTAGGAATTGAAGACACCTTTCGGACAGCTGCCACAGAAGTAAGCCTGCTTGCAGGAAGTGAAGAGTTTAATGCCACCAAACTCTTTGAAGTTGGTAAGTTGCTGTAAGATTTTTATCCCAATATTGATTTAGCTTTTTTTCTTCTTTCTGCCTTTGCAAAACCATCTTTGAATTCATCTTAAGGCCTCATTTTCCTTTTACTGGGCCCAGTTTTTCCAGGACATTATTTCCTCTCCACACACATTCCCAAAAAGAGAATAGCAGGGTTCAACTTGAGCCAGAAAGTATTGGCTCCCTATCCCAGGCCATTTCCATGCCAGGGGTGGGGAGGTGTAGAGGAGGTGTTAGAGCGGGGTATGTCGCTTGGGGTATGTAGCCCAGAGTCCCAAGTCTGGGCTAGGGTGACACTAGATTTTACTGCTCCAGCTCTCCTTCCCCAAGCAAGGGAATTAAGAAAATCAATAAGAAAACATATGAAATGAGGCAAAGAAATATGTAAACTCCCTGGTCTCAATTAGCCTTAGTAACTGGTAACAGAACTAGCATGAAATATTCTGTCAGCCATTTATTCCCACTTTTTTCTCCTACACCACATCATAAAAAGAACTAATTATCAGTCACCATGTTGACTGATTTTTGAATTTGAGTTACTTTCCCTGCCTCTAGCTAGGATGCCTTGAATGAATGTCAGCCAGGTAACGGGTAGGAGGACAAGATATGCATGGGCTAGAATGATGCACATATTAATTAGCTCCTAATTTATTGAGGAGCTATTACAATCATCAATAGGGTGATATTATAGGTATATTCCTCAACATAGTCTATATTCGTTCTATGCTATCACTTCAGTGAAGGTTATGGTAGAAGGAAAATTATTTCAACCACAAAGATTCCCCAGACTAAGGCTATAAGCCTCAATACCTAATTGAGGGTCTAGGCAGTTACATTCATTGATGAATTTTTCATACTCCTTGCTCTTCTTTGGTGAATCACCATCTCTGTCCCACTTGCTAGTGTCCTTGGCTCTGCCCTGGGTCTTCTTTCTCTGCCTTCCAC
Organism: Petaurus breviceps papuanus; assembly: GCF_028583685.1. NCBI lineage: Eukaryota > Metazoa > Chordata > Mammalia > Diprotodontia > Petauridae > Petaurus > Petaurus breviceps. Next base: position 4,869,724 of record NW_027187378.1, read on the forward strand.
AGTGATCTCATCAGCTCTGTAGGTTCAGGAATTATCTCTATGCAAATTACTCTCAAAGCCACATCTCCAGACCTCCTCTCTCTTCAGTTACTCCAGTGCTATGTCATCTTTTGCCTTATCTACCAATCCCCATTTTGATATCTATCCCATAAGCAAATCACATTCTATATGCATTACATAGAGCTCATCTTCTCCCCAAATCTATTCCACCTCTGAACTTCCCTTTTTCTGTTGAGAATATCACCATTCTTTTTTTTTTTTTAATATTTTTAAGCAATTGGGGTTAAGTAGCTTGCTCAAGGTTACACGGCCAGGTGTTTCTGGGTGGGTGCTAAGTGTCTGAGCCCGGGATTCGATCTCCAGGTCTTCTCAACACTGGAGCCGGTGCTCTTACTTGCTGTGCTACCTGGCCGCCCCGAGTATCACCATTCTTCTAGTCATCCTGGTTGATAATCATGAAGTTATGCTTAACTTTTCACTCTCTTACTCTCAGTTGCCAAGACATTCATTCTCTCTACGATAGCTCCTGAATCCTTCTCTCTACTCACATATCTACCACTCTAACGTTGAGTCTCATCCCCTTTCACATGGATTATAGCAATAACCTCTTATATGGTCTCCCTGTTTCTAGTCTCTCCCCTTTCTAATACAGTCTTTGCACAGCTTCCAAAATAATTTTCCCAAAGAACAGGTCTGACCATGTCAATTGCCTGCTCAAGAAGTTTCAGTGGTTCTCCCTTGCCTCTTGGATAAAATAAAAACTTTTCAGCTTGACATTTAAATAACTTCTCAGTGTATTTTCAGACTTCTCTCTTCAGACTCATTTTATATTATTCCCCCTTCATATACTATATTTCGCCAAACTGACCTTCTTGTGGTTTTCTCTCTTACTTCCATACTTTTGCCTAGATGGGTTACCCAATCCCACCCTTGCTGAGACTGCATACCCTTTCCACTTCTGCCTCTTCAAATCCTTACTTTACTTCTAGGATCATGTCAGATAACACCTATAAGAAACCTTCCCTGATCTTTACTAGTTGGTAGTGTGCCTCACTACCCCCAAATTATCTTTACTTACAATAAACATTGTATTCCCCCAAGAATAAAGTTCCTTGAGGTCAAGAATTTTATTTTGTTTTATCTTTATGTTCACAAGTACCCAACACAATGCTTTATGTGTATTAAGCCCCTAATAAATGTTTGCTGAATTTGAAGTACCAATCAGGCTGCAAAAAAACAATGACCTGAGAATCAGGTGCCATGACTCTACCAGACTGTATTAATCTCTGTATGTTTTCTCCATCCATAAAATGGAGTTAATAATGTCCTACCTCACACTTTTTACTCTCTGAAAGAGAGAAAATTAATTATCACAGTTTCATAGTTCTACTATTAGTCTTATAGATAGATCTGAAATAGTGTCGTGAACACACAGTATAAAATTTGGCCTGGAGAAAAGATCCCTTCTGATGGGTCTCTAATTCCTTAAATGGGTATTTTTCAGAAATAGAATGTTATTTTCCATCTCCATTCATCACTGCCAGCTGGCAGAAAGCCTGACTCCAAAGCATTATACCTTTTCCCATCAGCTCTATAGTGGTATCCTTACCAAGTCAGGGCTTTATTCTTCCTCAAAACGATTAAAAAACTTCCCAAGTGAGAATTTCCCGGTGGCCTAAGGAGTCTGACCTGTAGGCCCTTTCCAACCCTGCAATTATGATATTATTAAATTTATGATCAATGGATAGCAGAGGATTTAACCATGAATTTTAGAACATAAGAGCAGCTCAAGCTTGCGTGTGTGTTGACTGTCAAGATAATGGGACCATCAGTCCCACGAGAGGGATATTTTTGTGAATATATACTAATTCTATTTTTCTTCCTTTACTTCCCCTCAATACAGTCTCCTTTTCCCAAATGACCTAATTATTTCCCCAGTATCTCTTATTGTGTGATTGATAATCACTGCCTAAACACTATAATTTGGTGCCAAATGTCTAGGACTTGAAGACCCAACAAATGATACTTAGTGTCTTTTCTCTGTGAAAGACTACAGAATCAGGATTGGGAAGAGAAGGAAAATATCTGGAGGATATGGAACTTTTAACTGTCTACAGGCCTGACCCAACTGTATTTTCTCTTCTCCATGCAAAGTACCACCCTGTTTTCCCAAACACTCCTCATTTGCCAGGGGACATTCCATAGTTTAGTGTCATAACCTTCTATGGGCAATACCCCATAGAAGGGGAACATTTTTTCCCCTTTATTTGTCCTGGAGCTCTGTGCTAATACATTAGTGCTAGTATGTTAATATATTATCTCTCCAGATAAGAAACTTCTTTTTAATAGGAGTTCTGTGGAGGCACAGTGCTTTACTCCAAAGGCATGATTCTAATGAAAATTAAAGGTACTATAGTAGGATTGTAAAGGAAATTTTTTTTTTTTGCTTTTTAGAGGGGGGAAGGCAGGGCAATTGGGGTTAAATGACTTGCCCAAGGTCACATGGCTAGTAAGTGTTAAGTGTCTGAGGCCAGGTTTGAACTCAGGTTCTCCTGACTCCAGGACCGGTGCTCTATTCACTGTGCCACCTAGCCGCCCCTAAAGGCAGCATTTTGAGAAAAGAATCTTCTAATACTTTACAAATCATACCAACTTCATCTAGACTAAGTGATGTCTAAAGTCCCCATCAACTCTAAAATTTTACGTTGGGGCAACCCTGTCAATCTATTTAATAATATGTCTTTGGACAGCTTAATATATCAGCCTCAGAGAGGAAAATCAATATAAACTATGCATGTTCGAAGTATACAGTCACAAATGTCATGATTTCAGGAAATTTTACCCTGGAGGAAAAAAGCAAACCCTTCCATTTGGACTTTCTGATGGTGTTCTGAATGTAGTTTAGCTTTGCTTTTGAAGTGCAGACCCTCAGTGGAAATTTTTCAGTGGCATTCCAGATGTGTAATTCACAGGATCTGTCATCTACTCTGATTACTCAAGTAGATAATTGAATCCATAGAAGGCACATAATTTCAAGATAGAGAAAACTTAGAAATCATTTATTCTAGCCCCACTCACTTTACAGGTGAAGAAACAGACCCTTTCCTCTAACCTGTTTTTCCTCCTGGCACCCATATTTATGTCAAAGGTACTAACATTCTACCTTTAATGCTGGCTCCAAGTTTAGCATCACCTTTGACTCCTTTCTGACCCCTCTCCTACAATTGGTTGTCAAATCCTATTGATTTTACCTCCATGTCTCTCACATTCTTCCCTTTCTACCCCTCCCAGCAGCTCACATCATCAGTCCAGGTTCTTATTTATTCCCTCCCACCAACCACTACAAAGTTGACTAGCTAGTCAAGTTGACTAGCATTTATTGAATGGCAGGCACTACCGTCGCAAGCTTTCTAACTGGTCTTTCCAATTCCAGTCTTTCATTCCAATCCATCCTATACATTGCTGCCAGGTTAATTTTTCCAATACAAAGTTCTAATTATGTCACTCCCCAGTCAAATGTTAATGGTTTCTCCATTGACTACCAAATAAAATCCGTACACATTAGATTAATATTCAAAGCCCTCCCTCCAAGATCTATCTGCAGTGTACTTTTTTATATCCTATGTGCCCATGCTCCAGTCAAACTATGCTATTTACTATTCATTCGACTTTTGTATATTTTAGTTCTTTAAGCTGTAATACACACTCCTCTCCCCCACCTCCATTTATGAAATCCTACCCATCCTTCTAGAACCATCTCAGATCTTATGTGGAGGCTTTGCTGATTACTTGCAATTAAGAGCAATTCCTCTGCCCTCAGAACAACCACAACATCTGGTATATGCATCTCACATTCTACCTTGTGCCTTAATTACTGCTACACATGTTTTTATCTCTACTACTATCAAGGATCATATGTATTTTTCTTTTTATTAGTCACAGTGTCACTAAATATTTGCTATATGCATGAATGAGCCCCAGAGAGGCTGTGGTTTACCCAAGACAATACAGTTAAACAAATGAGAGCATCAGCATTAGAGCTTGGGGTTCCTGGCTTCCACTTTTCGGTAGCTCCATGTTCAGTGCTTGGAAAGCCAATTAAATAAGGCACTGTAATAGAGAGGAATTTTCTAAACATCCTTTGATGTGCATGAGAATGACCAATTATAGTTTTTTTTCATTCATTATGGGAGAGCTATTCATGGCCATTCTCAGTTCTGAATTCATCTAAGAGCTTGACTGGATGTAACATGTCATTGCATGTGATCAGATGATTTTCCTTTGGCTTTTTTCAGACACTGACAGTTGTGAGAGATGGATGAGCTGCAAGAGTGAGTTTTTAAAGAAGTATATGCACAAAGTGGTCAATGACCTTCCTAGCTGCCCTTGCTCCTACCCAACGGAAGTCGCCTACAGCACAGCAGAGATCTTTGACCGTAATAAGCGGAAAGACTTCCGCTGGAAGGATGCAAGTGGACCAAAGGAGAAGCTGGACATCTACAAGCCGACGGCCCGATATTGCATCAGATCCATGCTCTCCTTGGAAAGCACAACACTGGCAGCCCAGCACTGCTGTTATGATGACAATATGCAACTCATCACCAGGGGGAAAGGTGCTGGGACCCCCAACCTGATTAGCATCGAGTTCTCTGCAGAGCTCCATTATAAAGTAGACATTTTGCCCTGGATAATTTGCAAGGGAGACTGGAGCAGGTATAATGAAGCCCGGCCTCCAAACAATGGTCAGAAATGTACAGAAAACCCTTCTGATGAAGACTATTTCAAGCAGTTCCAGGAAGCTAGGGAATATTAATAAGATGGGGCTATTCAGCCTTGAGGGGGAAGGTAATAATTATACACCTAGCACCTGTGACACAAATTTTCTGCACTGATCTGTTTGAAATTGGGTTAATTTTCTTTTTATAGTATATATGTATATTTGTATATAATACATGTGTATTTTCCATAAGTTACAGTATGGGTATGCATAGAGCCATGGGACTTTTTATATGAAGTCATACACATGCCTGTATGCATACTAAGAATAATGTATATGGTGATCAAACCTATGTGGAAAGGAAAAAAAAAGTCAGGAAAATAAACAGGAATAAGTAGTTGGTGTGATTAAACTCGTGCTTTGACCCAGTATTTCAGAGTATAGGGAGGGAAAGGGGCAAGAGAGGTTAAAAGTTTTAAACATTATAGACAGTTTTTATATATAACTTATTTAATATGAATGTGACAAGCATAACCTTTTCTCTGGAGCTATATTCATAAAAATATTTAGTCACATCTCTAAGAATAGAGAAAGGAATTGTCCTGGGGAAGTAGAAGAGAAAGGGAATATTAACGTCTTTAAAAAAAAACAACACAAATGCCAAAAATGAAAAAGAAAAACAACCTCAAACCAAATATTATTTAGTCCTAAGGCACCTTCTTGAGGTTCAGGTTTCCATAGGCTCCTTGTTTCAAATTAGTGCTGGGTTTGGCATTTCATGGCAAATCTGGGGCCCAGTTTTTTTGATGCCATCAAAAGCCTCTGGAGTGTAAGGTCAATATTTGTTTACTTGGATGATTCTAGAAAAAAGCCATAAAGGCACCAAAACTTTGAGTTCTCATCCATGCCTTAGCAAGGGCTAGAAATCACATGAATTTTGAGCATTCAGAAGGAAATAGCACTTTTTTTGAAAGAGGAACAAGATGAATAGAAAATAAAACTCACTGTTTTGTTTTTATATCACCTCACCTTTCTCCTCCCCACACCCTCATATGCTTCCAGTTTGCAGTTTGTCAGTAAATGTTGTTTAAAGAAGGGCTTGAGGCTGGGGATCCTAAATTGTTTTTAATGTTTTAAGAAAAAAACTGCATTATTTTTGTAAAGTATTTATTAAGTTGTTGTGTCTCATGCATCAGACAATTTTGATATGTTCTGCTTCTGTAGGGTGGGATTTGGTGCAAGTAAAGGACTGATTTGTAGGGGATATTTTACTTGCAAAACTCCAGAAAAAGAGAATCTATAAATAAAATCATCATAGTATGTATGCCTGCATCATTTATTTTATAACATGATTTATAATATAAATAACATAAAGTACCTCTTGAGAGGTGGGTTGGTATAGTAAAAGAAGAGTCATATGGCTCAAATTTGAGTTCCTGCTCTGCCACTTGTCAGGGCACCTAGATAGTGCAGTGGATAGAGTGTTAAGCCTAGAGTCAGGAAGGCTCATCTTCCTTGAGTTCAAATCTGGCCTCAGACATTGACTAGCCCTGTGATACTGGGGAAATCACTTAACCCTGTCTGCCTCAGACTGTCTTCTGTAAAATGAGCTGGGGAACGAAATGGCAAACCACTCTAGTACTTCTGCCAAGAAGACCTCAGATGCGGTCACAAAGAATCAGACATGACTGAAATAACCAAACAACAATCTGCCATCTTTCAGATATGTGACAAATGGAAAAATCATTTAACCTCTGAGTGCCTATTTCTCATGAATCAAATGAGGTTAATAATATGTGTATTACCTACCTCCTGGCTTGTGAAGAAAGTACTTACTAGAACTTAAAGTTATCTCTTCAGGGTGCCTTGCTAGAACTTAGAGGCATTTCATAGAAGAATTCGATGAACCAATCAAAGCTGAAAGCAGAAGGCCCTTTTATTTGATATATGATCATAAGATCATATGCTGAGAGCCAAAAGGGCCACTAGAAGCCATCTAGTCCAAAACTCATTTTCAAGTGACTTGCCAGATCACAAATGACAGAGCTAGGATTAAGCTGCTTGTCTATGTCTCACAGAGTAGATTTCAGTAAAAGATCCTGGAATGTGAACGCAGACTTTCTGATTCTCAATCCAGTGCTCTTTCTACTATCTTGCATCATTGATTCTCTGATCTTCCTCCTTCTATTTCCTCCTCTCTGGAGTGGTCTTCCTTTCCCAAACTATATGGCCTTTCGTTCTTTCCTATCCTCCCCTTTTGTTCAGTTGTTTTAGTCATGTCCAACTCTTCCATTTCCTTCTCCAGCTCATTTTACCAATGAGGAAACTGAGGCAAACTGGGTGAAGAGACTTGCCCTGGGTCACATAGGGAGTATCTGAAGCTGGATTTCAACTCATGAAGATGTCTTTCTGATTCCAAGCACAGTGGGCCTCTTACGAAGTATTAGAGTTTCTGAATACAGTGCAAGTGAAGAGCCCTTCTGGCGGGTTTATGGGAAGGGTGGTTAAAGGGAAAGACAAAGGGGAATTATGCTATGGTGCTAAAGGATGGAAAGGCATTTCATAAGAAAATCTCTTCCTCTTAACAAAGCAGTATTATCAGTCATTGCTATTTTAGTGTGAATTTAATTCATTGTACTATCTCACAGAGAGAGCTCTATATAAGACTTCTCTGCAATTGTAGAGTGTATCCTTTTCACAGTTAAAGAAATCTTGGACAGTAGTAATTATTAGGTAGAAGACAAAACTACCTGTCATCCTTAAGTAAAGTTCTGGAGATTAGCCCTAATGAAAAAATGGGTGGGATGATGAGTTATATGAGTATGCCATAACTTCCTCAGCATTCCCACAACCTTGCCCCAACATATGCAGGTATACACATTGCTCCTCATGTGAATGTATGTATGTATGTATGTACCTTGACTGCTCCTCTGAAACCAAAGGTGGTTTCTATAGTCAACTTATAAATTAAAATAGCTAATTGCTGCAGCAATTAGACCTTTAGACCTAGAGTTAGGAAGTCCTAAATTCAAATCCAGCAGCAGATACTTACTAGTTGTGTGACCCTGGGAATGTAACCTAACCTCTGTCTGCCTCAGTTTCTTCATCTGAAAAAGACAATAATAATAGTCCCTACCTTTCTGGGTTGTTGTGAGAATCAACTGAAATAATATATGTAAAGCACTTTGCTAACCATAAAGTACTATATGAATGCTAATTACTATTATGTCAAGCCTTTCCATCCTCTAGCACCATAACATAATTCCCCTTTGTCTTTCCCTTTAGCCACCCTTCTCATAAACCCACCAGAAGGGCTCTTCACCTGCACTGTGTTCAGAAACTCTAATTATGCCACTGCTCATGACTTTATCCATTCAACAGCTTCCTGTAGTTACAGGATGTGGGGGAGAGTGCAGATCTATTTCATAAAATTTCCAAACTCCCTCCTTGATTGTATATGTAAGCACCCCAGATGGATTGGAGCATTAGGTCCTTTTCCTTCAACCTTTGGAAGCCCAAAGACAAGAGATCGGAGAGTATTCATAAACCTATACAGGAATTAGCAACCTGTGGCCAGAGGCAAGGCAGAGTCAATGAGTAAAAATGCAAAATGGGAACTCTATCTTCAGCATGATTCTTTATGTACTCCTTGTTCTCTTCTACCCAAAGTGTTCTCAAACCATCTGTCCAGTTCCTTTCTACTCTAATCAGAACTTCCATGATCTCATCGCCTGATTTCAGGGAGATACTTGGAGAAAAGCAAACCATTTTTTCTGATTTCTCTGAATGTGTAAATACGGGACTGATAGGTTTGATTCTTCTTTATTAAAATTTACATTTTAAAAGCAATGTAAGTTATTCCAAACAGATTTCTAATTGGTGCAACAAAGGAATTAAAATTATGAATAAGCTAGCCCTTTGCCTGCTGGAAAAACCCTTCAATTCCTCTCTTCCATCTTAGTACCTCACTTCTGAAAGGTTGTTGATCTCTGTTCTATACCAATCTGGAACAAATATTGGTTCTGAAACCTCATAGGCACAAGGGGTTTTGTGACTTAGCAATTGAGTTCCTGATCAAAACAGTCCTGTAAGAAAAAAGAAGGAAATAGTCACAGATGTGTACTAAGCCAGCTATTGGAAGCTTTCTAGGTAGAACATTTGTCTTTGTACAAAGTAAAGAGGAAAAGCACTCTATAATAGCACTAGATTGAGGGCAGAACCTGCATTCGCTTCCCAGAAAGGAAGCATAATCAAGTGGACAGAGAACCTCAGAACCAGGAAGATCTGGCTTCAAGTTTGACTTAGTTATGTCCTGGTTCTGTGACCCTAAGCAAATCATTTAACTTTTCAGCATACCAGGCAACCCTCTAAGACTATACATTGCAAAACAGGTATTAATCTGCCCTAAGAGGAAGCAGTCAGTTAATAAGCATTTATTAAGTGTCTGGCACTGTTCTAAGTGCTAGAGAGACAAAGAAAAGCAAATGTATAATGGGAAGACAAAATTCAAATGACTATAGACAGATAAGATTATATATATATATATGATAAATAAGAAATAACTGGCAGAGGGAAAGCATTAGAATTAAGGGGATTGGGAAAAGCTTCCTACTGAAACTAGAATTTTAGTGGAGACTTGAAGAAAGCCAATGAAGCAAGGAGGCAGAGATGAGAAGGGAGAGTTTCAGGCATAGGAGACAGAGTGAAAATTCTCTGAGTCATTCGATGGAGTATCTTGTTGGAGGAAAATCAAGGAAGCCAGTGTCACTGTGTGGCAGAGTAGAGATGGAGCTGGGGGAGAGGTCATAAGAATATTGGAAAAGAGTGGGGAAGGAGGCTAGGGAGGAGGAAGGTCATGAAGGGAGACTTTTCTGTTTGATCCTAGAAGTGTTATGGAGCCACTGAGTTTTACTGAATAAGGGAGGTGACATAGATCTGGGCTTTAGGAATATCACTGGCAGCTGAGTGGAAAATGGATTGGACCCGAGAAAAACCTGAGATTAGCAGACCAACTAGCAGGCTATTGCAATAGTTCAGGCAGAGAGGGATGCGCCCATACCAGGGTAATGTCAGTATCAAAAGAAAGAAGGGAGTGTATGCAAGGGATGTCAGAAAGGTAAAACCGACAGGTCTTGGCAACTGAATATGGGGAGTGAGAGTGAAGAGTTGAGAGAGACACCTAGGTTGAGAGCCAGGATGAGTGGAAAGATGGTAGTACCTCAAAGGTAATGAGGTCGGTTTAGACATGTTGAATTTCTTCACTTGGAATTCCCTAGCATTCATGCAATCACAAATCTGAACCCCTCAAAAATACCTATACTACCTAACCCACAGGGCTGTTGTGAATTCCAAATGAAATATATACAGACATTTTGCAAATGTTATTATAAGCAATGGCATAAAGACTGTGGTAACCTATAACTTAAAATGTTACCAAATATACCAATACTGAACATCTCTTAAGTCACATTTAGCTCTTCTGCAACTCCAAGGATGAAGAGAGCCCTTTGGCATACCTGAGAACCCCCAAAGGGGCTCACCAAAATGTATTACACCAGTCGCCCTCTAGTGGCTTAGCCTGAAGAGACATTAAAAGGCTAAATTATACTCGGGAGCCCCTAAAGATAAGGAGATTTAGAGATGAAGACCTTAGTCAACCCCCCTCATTTCACAGATGATGAAACTGAGACCTGGACAGGCTAATTTTGTTCCTTTCCCAAATTCACATGAGTAGTCTTTAGTAAAATCTGATTTGAGCTCATGTGCTCTTTCTCAAAATCTAGAACCCATTCTACTGGAACCTACCATACAAACCATCTTAATCACACATAGTATTTGACAGATTTTGAGTGAATTACTTTGGTCCTTTCCAAATCCTAAAAAGCCTCCCCAGAGAGTAAGAATTGTCACCACTGAAGATATTCAAAGGGAGAAGTCTGGGGGTATAGAACTGTATTGTCATTAGCTTAAATCTGCGCCAAAATACTCTGTTTCTAGTTACTTAGAAGCAGCAACATGCTGATAAAAATTTAATAACCAGCTCTCAGAAAAAAAATTAAGAGGTGCACAGCACACATTTTAAAGCTTAATACGAATGAACAGTTTCTCCATCACTTTTTAAATTCTAGACAATCAACTAAACACTAAGTCAGGCTCTGATTCGCAGTGTTTGTCCATTTCCAAGGTGTAAATGCCCACATGGAAAATTTAGCAGTCATATCTCAAGAATGCTGGCATAAGCTGGCTCAAACAGAAATTTCTAATACCAATAAATTTGTGGTGAAATAAGGAAACATTCCAAATCCTGGAATTAGGTTCAAGGAGTGGGAATATCTCACAGAAACTGCATCTCACAAAGCCCTCAGGATTATTTCCCAGCTGTGGTAAATCTGCTGTAGTCAAACACTTAAAACTGTACCAACCTCATCTGTAATAAGAAGAGCAAATTGTACTTCTCCATATTCTGACTAGTTTTCTCTCTGAGTATCAACTGAGTTACCTTACCTTCTCTGACTGTGAACATTAAGTGGTGTGGGATTATGATTTTCTTAATGAGTTGAGGAATAGGGGGAATTTAATGGTGGTGGAATCAACCTCTTCCCCCACTCCATTAGATGAACTATAGCTGAATATATTTGGCCTTGCTCTAGTGAGGATGGGAGAGAGAGAAGGACAGGAAACATAGATCAAAATACATAGTATCTAACCGTTACTGGAGAGAGGACTGGGACTTACTTGTTCTTGCATCAGAACCAGGTTCTTGTGTAAAGTGGGTGAAGAAAAATTGCAGCAGTGGAAGCAGGGGCCCAAGAAGAAGAAAGGTAAGCAAAGTTCACATTCCTCCTGCCTTTTCCAATCCTCTTTGCTTTCCTCTGGAAATGCAGTCATCTGGGTCTCATCTGTAAAGTCAGAACAAAAATATCCTTTCTGTAATCAGTAATTTTCCCCCAGCATATACCTGTATATATTTCTTTCCCCTGAAAATCTAGAATGAGAGAGGTGATGGTTACACTGTACTCTGGACTTGTCAGACAACTTCTAGAGTTTTGTGTTCAGTTCTGGACATGACATTTTAGAAGGGGTATTGATCAAGAAAGGGGAAGCTAGGTGGCAAAGCGAATTGAGCATGGGGTTTAGGATCAGGAAGACTCATCTTTATGAGGTCAAATCTAGACTCAGATACTTATTAGCTGTGTGACCTGGGCAAGTCCCTTAACCCTGTTTGCCTCAGTTTCCTCATCTGTAAAATGAACTGGAGAAGAAAATGTCAAACCACATTAGTGTCTCTGCCAAGAAAACCCCTAATAGACTCATGATGAATTGGACATGACTGAAACAATTCAACAAAATCAGATTGATAAAGAGAAGCATGTCCAGAAGAAGATGACCAGGATGGTGAGAGGATTAGAACCTGTGCCACATGAAAACTTGTTGAAGACATGGAAATATTTAACTTGTAGAGAAGAATTAACTAACTTGGGACCTGACAGTTACCTTCTGATATTTGAAAATATGAAGAGCCGTCATGTGAAGAGGGCTTAACCTTGTTCTAACTGGTCCAACATGGTAGAACCAGGAGCAATAGGGAAAATTTCAAAGAGATAGATTTAGGTTCAATAAAATGAAAAATGTTCTAACTTTGAATGCTGCATCTTAAAGAAGTAAATCTACTTTAATCAAGGATGACCCCTTGTTGCAAAGGTAATTCCCACAGACTTACAGGTAGGACAAGATGGCCTTTGAGATCCACTCCAATGCTAGAATTCTATGATCTCATTTCAGAGGTGCAACCTATATTTGAGAGCAGCTTACATTTATGCCAATATGATATACAAATTAAAAATATTTATTAACATTGGGGAACAATATTTGTTTTGTTTCTGTTGACTAGGAATGGAAAGAAGTTTCTAATTTTAAATCACAAGTAGAAGCTCTGAGATTCAAATATGCTGGAGGTTTTTTTTGACTAAAGGTGAGAATCAAGTCTCAGTTTCATTACACAATGAGCCACATGACTAATGTCTACAGATAATTCCTGAACTTCCTTTTGGTTAATGATTTACCTTCTCTCTCCCTGTTAAAAACCATTTTAACCAAAAACCATTTAACCAGTAAAAAAAAAAACCGTTTCTAAGTACAGTATCAGATAATTTGTCATTGTTGCTGTTGTTTAGTCATTTTAGTTGTGTCTGACTCTTCATGATCTCATTTGGGGTTTTCTTGACAAATATACTGGAGTTGTTTGCCATTTCTTTCTCCAGTACAGCTAGTAAGTCTGAGGTCAGATTTGAACTTGTGAAGATAATCTTCCTAACTCCAGGCCCAGCACTCTATCCATTTCATCTCTTAGTTGCCCCATCAGCACAATTACAATAACTGAATAGAGTTTTTGTCTCATCCTGTTCCATACTCTCGCTCTTGATTATCCCTTAGAAGCAAAGTAGTAAATGTACAGGCAGATGGAAGGAAATAAGGGAAATAAAAAGGGTCTAGACAGTCCACTAACTATAATTCATCTCTGAATAATCAAGAGAAGAATTACTTCTCTCTTCCCCCAATGAAATATTGGGAATTTTTATATAACCTCATAGAATTTCAGAAATAAGCTAAGCAACCAGTGATGCTTAGGACAAACAAAGGATCCCAGTGGTTCATAGTGTTTCTAGAATCGAAAGGGAACTTAGTATCCATTTGTCCAATCTCCTCATTTTTACAGAACAGGGAAAGGGCCTGGGGAGGGTATGTGATTTGCCCAATGTCCTGCAGGTAGAACTGTCAGAGGCAAGCCTTGAATCCAGGTCTTTTGACCGGAGAGCTAGGGCTCTTTCTCTAGTACTATATTGCTTCCTTCACTAAGAACCCCCAGGTTTCTCTCATTTTTTCCAAGGAAATCAAAGTCAGAAAGCATATTCATTCCTGGAGGAAAATGCCTGTAATATTAAATTTATCACCCTAAAAGGATGACCATCATAATTCTGAACATGGTTCTATTCTGGCGATAGACCACTTCTGTCATCTGAAAACAAGGATAGCCCATGACTGAGCTCCTGAATGGGAGCCCAATCTACAGCAGCCTGGACAAATCACCCAGTTTCCACTTGAAGACCTGATGGAATATTTACTACTTTATGAGGAAGTCATATCTATTTGTGGACAGCTTTGATAGTTAGAAAGCTGTTCCTTTTATTGATGAGAGATCTTACTCTGTAACTTCTACTTGTGTACCTTGTATACAGCAGGTGTCTAATAAATGTTTGCTGATTTACTTACTCCTAGATCTATGCATTGAGTCTGAGTTGAACAAATCTAATCCCTCTTCCATATAACAGTCTGTCAAATGTTCCCCTCCCCCCAGTCAAAACTGTTGCTGCTTGATCGAGAAAGAATACAGCAGAATCACCATTTCCAAGTCCTAGACACTTTTGTATCTATTATTAAAGTCTAGTATTGCGCAGTATTTTTTGACTGCCAATCACACTGTTAATTCATATTGAGCCTGCAATTTTCTAAACTCCCCAGTTCTTTCTCACAGTAAACACAGAACTGTTTAGCCATAGTCCCACACACCCCCATTCGAAAATTGTGTAGCTGAAGGAAAGATACTTCCATTTACCCCTTATTATGAGCTCTGATGGACAATTAGCCAGGCTAAAGGAACTTTATTCAAATCTTGGATGTTGGCCAAGTTAAGGGAAACCATTGACACAACACTTTACCTAGACCCAAACTCTCAGGCAAATTAAATTAGGTGCCCTTGAAATTTGAGATGTTTAAAATTACTTGAAGTAAAATGTTGAGAAAGGGATATACTTGTTATTCTAACTACTACATACGCATATAGTTAAGAAAAAAGATTTCAAGAACCTAAAAGAACCTGAGAAATATTCTAGTCTACCCTTTTCATTTTACAGGTAAGAAAACTCAGGCCCAAAAAGTTGTAATTATTTAACCAATGCCATCCACTCTGTCAGTGGAAGAAATAGGACTGGATCTCAGGACTGCTGGCTCAGCCATCCTGGGCGACACTGCAATCAACAGTAGAGACCAAATTACTTCCCAGCTCTTTGAAATGGGACAAAAATAACCTAGTCCTCCCTCAATTGACTCCATTTAGGACAATAGTGGCAGGAAAGAGTAGTACCTAATGCTTATGGATTGAAGTGTCTTTCTATTATGAATAAGACAGGATCTCTCTCACTCAAAAGTCACCCCTTCCTTGGAAAAAGGACCTACAGATCCAACAGAATTTGTGGTGTATGTGGCATGAAGTTGCTTCCAATTTTCAGAGGTTAGAGTCAAGTAGGCTTGGATCTTAATGAGAAAGAGCATAAATGGAAGTAGAAGGCAGGACTTCAAAACAGGTTGAAGATAATAGGATCATAGATTCGGAACTACAAGAGTTCTTGAGTTGAGTTCTCTCAACCCTGGAGACTATGAAGTCTAAACCCCTTATTTTACAAATGAGGAAACTGAGGTGCCCAAAGCTAGTTGGATTTAAACTCAGGTTTTCCTGACTCCAAGTCCAAAGCTCTGTCCACTGTGCCAAGAGAGTTAGCTTTCCTATATCCTATATCCTGCTTGGTCATGAGAATAAAAGTGGCTTTATTCTCATTTTCTTCTCTGATTGTTGATCAGGAGAACAGAAACTTCTGAACTTTACTTTTTTGTATCCTGGAGGATTGAGTAGCAAGGAGCAGATTGCTCCGTTAGCAGGCAAAAGTGACCAAAGCTTAAACCCTGCCCCAGTGATCTCTCTCCGTCCCTCCCTCCCCCTCTCTCCCTCCCTCCCTCTCTTTCCCTCCCTCCCTCCCTTTCTCTGTCTCTCTCTCTCTGTCTGTCTGTCTGTCTGTCTGTCTCTCTCTCTCTCTCTCTCTGTCTCTCATTTTCTCATGTCAACATAAAACCAGTTAAGCACAGAAAAATCTTTTGCTATGTTTTTAGAAATAGCTGCATTTCGTATTTTTTAAGGTTATTGGTAAGTTTATTCTTATTACCTATGAATCATTTTGGATATATTTGTATGTTACTACACTGAGAAATTCCCCTATGTGCCTGATAATTCCCATTAATTACCTTTGTAAGGGTGAAAGTCACGGAGGGTCAATCAAATCAACCAATCAATAAGTCAGCATACCCCACTCATGCTACATATCTGAAGACTTCGGGGCAGAGGTTTTTGACCTTTTTTTTATGTCATGGACCCCTTTGGCAATCTAGGGCAGATCTTCTTAAAACTTTTTTCACTCCCCACCCCTTTTTGCCCAAGAAATTTTTACACATCTTTGGGTCTACAAAGTAGTGTACAAATCAAACATTTACTGATAATAAATCATAAAGAAATTTATCTTAAGGTAATTTTTGATATACATATAATCTTAACATTTATTAAAGATGAAAGCAAATTTGCCTAATGAGATGATTGCTTGTTTATTTTTACTTGTTTATTTTTTTTGCAAAATTAAATCTTGGTGGTATATTTGATACTACAGGATATAGAGCATCTTCAATGTTTTTCAGAGTTGATTGATATTTTGATTTTATAATTGGAAATTGCTTTGCATAAATATGTAGTACAAAAAGGCAGAAGTATGTTTAGTGCCAAAAATTGTTGAAAATTCTGTACTAATCCCAAGACAAAATTCATTTAATGATTTTTTTTAGGAAACTCAAGTTTTAAGCCTGCGTCACTTGATAACTTGGCAAATTCTTCTTGAACTTTTAATGGCAGATGACTGACATTTTTTATTTCAATTGAGTATGGTTTATAAACCCAACTTAGTTTTTTGAAATCAACATTTGAAGGGAAGTATTTATGTGGCTGTGTCTCCAGACACTTCAGATGATCAATTATATCTCTTATAATTAAATCTTTGGAAATGTTATTTTCAATTATGAAATCATCTGTAGCTGTAAACATTTCTGGAAAACCATTTTCCACAGTATTCTTCCATGTTACTTTTTTAGTAAAACTTTCAATTTTTTCTTTTAACATAAATGTTACAATTTTTTCCTTGAAGTGACATGTTTAAATCATTGAGTTTTTAAAAAAAAATATCTGACAACACAGTTTTGAAAGTCATAAGTCATTATGAAAAAAATGAACAAAATCAGATTTCTGCTCAGTCAAAAATATAACTTCATCTTTCAATTTCAATAATCTGTTTAAACTTTGCCCTTTTGAGAGCCACCTTACCTCTGCATGTAGTAAAAACCTTTTGTAATTAGAGTCCATGTCTTTTCAAATGTTTGAAAACAAATGGCTATTAAGGGCTTGGCTTTTAAGTTAAAGGTTTTGATAGTATTGCAAAACACAACATCTAACTCTGGTCATAGCTTTTTTGACTACAAATGCCTCCGGACAGATCATTGCAGTGAGTAAAAGCAATATGTTCATTGCCACCAGCTCTAACATTTTGCTGCAAATCCAACATTCTTGCCTATCATTTCTCTAACACCATCTGTATAGACTCCAACACAAATTTTCCACTGTAAACCTTCATTTGTGAAAAATTCATCTATATATATATTCCCCTCTTGTGTGTCCTTCCAAAAGGTGACAAAACAATAATTCCTCATGTATGCTTCCTTTATAAACATATCTTATATAAAGTAACAACTGTGCCATGTTAGAGATATCAGTTGTTTTATCTAACTGAATTGCAAATTTGGGGCTGCCCTCAAGCCTAATGATAAGCTGTTGGAATTGGTCATTAATAATTCCAGAAATTCTTTTGGAAACAGTATCATCTTCATACCTTTTCCCATAAAACAGTGATAGTGGAGAAATATTATTAAAGGACTTTTATCTTTACTTGCTGCAATTAAAACACTTATGCTTCTGTAAAAGAAGGAGATAGTAACTTTTAAATTAAACATTCTAATTCAAGACAATCCAAAAATATACTAATTTGATACTTATATACTAAGGAATGATGGTAGGAAAATATTAAAAGAATTTATCTTCTGTAATTAAACTATTGTGTTTCTGTAAGAGCAGAAAACTTTGTATGTACAGTAAAAACACTGCAATTCATAAGATAAAGTCTCGAATCTCAGCTGAGGTGTTTATGGCAATGTTTGTTGGCTCTGTGTAGTAAGTTGGCATGTGCAGTGTTGTGTGTTCAGAATCAAGACTGCAGTGAAGTCATGCAATGCAACATGGGCAAGCACTGTCAAAAACACCTTGGATTCATTATATGTTTGATTTTGAATTAATTTTTGGTCATTGCATGTTTGGAAGCCTTTTTTTTACCAAAACTTTTGAGACCTCCGCATTCAGTTTTTTAAGAAGTGCTGGTCTAGTGGAATCTATGGACCATTTTCTCAGAACAGCATTTTAATAGGAGTTATAAAAAATAATAAAATGCATTACAAAGTAAACCAGTTGTACTGAAATAAAGATGTAATGTTTTTTCTGCTCAAGTTCACACACCCCCTGAAAATTTTCCAAAGATCCATCTCTACTAGTCCAAAGACTCACGTTAAGAGCACCTGCTTTAGAATAATTGCAAAAAAGGTCTTTGTCAATTTAGAAGTCCTTGAAAGCCACTGGAAGAAATGGAGCAATGTTGTATAGGAAGTCTGTTTGGACTAGTTGAAGGACTTGGTCACATATCTGTGGGGCTTGCATAAAATCAGGAAGCTAGTTTGGAATCAAGAATTCAAAATATTTGACTGCAGAGAGGAAGGAATCAGGATGTAAAAAGCTGATCTGGAAAGAGCTGGTGGCGCTGGAACAACAGGCAAAAGGAGAAAGAACTAGAAAGACTGAACTATGGCAGAAAGGAAGAGATCTCAGAGGGTCATATAGATATCTCAGAGCAGAAGACTTCCACTGAAGCTACCAGGTCTGTATCCATTTCTTCAAAAGAGAAAAGGAAAGCTCTGAGAAAAGATCTGCTGTTTTCCCAACTTTTTCTTCTGGTGCCTATTAGCAGACACTATTATATACTCTGCTTTTTTACCCAAATGTTTCTTGTGACTTAAATTTTACCTCGACCAAAGAGAGAGCAAAGGTTGGCTAGAGATAAATATAAATTTAAATTAAAGCAGATAGCCAAGCTTCTGCTTAACTGACTGATTTTTTTCCTAACTAGGGGATCTGAGCAATTGTGATTAGAATCTCAATTTTTTAGTTTAATATGAATTCCCAAAAGTAGCAGAGGAAGGAACCATGTTGACCTGGAGGTCTATTATATTGTCCCTAGACTTCAAAAAGAGCTAAATATTGTAACAATAAGCTGGTTATATCTCTAGAGACAAAAGGGGTAGGAAAGAAATGATGATGACAATCTATTAATCTATGATGTCTTGTATCCTCCATAGCGATACCTATATCTGCCCATGTTACACCTTTCTTAAGCAAAATTGTATATTTAATTTAGGGGATTTGATATTCAGGCATTTGGCTGACTGGTGCCTAGAAGGTCAGAGAGTTCAAGTCCTCAGTAGATTTGGAATGTGGCAGGTTTGGCAACAAGTCTCCTGACTCCCACCAGTCAGTGATTTTTCCACAAAGGCAAGATCATAAAGGATATGATCATAGATAGAAATCTAGAGAAGAGAGAGACCTGAGAGGAGATTTCGCATGTGAGGAAACTGAAATACAAGGGGGCTAAGTAACTTTCCTACAGTCATATAGACAATATGTGATAGAGATAGGTTTTGAACCAAGGTCCTCTGACTCCAGAATAAGAGAAAAGATGTGAGATATGGGGGAGGGAGATAAAATAGATCAAGAGATTTTTAAAAAGTCTATCCACATCTATAGAAAACATATATGTAAGCTATTTTATTACTATTATGCTAGAATAATTAAAGCAATATAACCATTATAAAATAATGATAATATGAAGATAGGAAAGTTACGGAAAAGACTGAAGCTAACTAGCCTACATGGGAGTTACACCCATGACCTTGTCCTCATTAATTTGATGATCTAACAAACTAAGCTACATTGATCAAACCCCCATGAACATCTATCCTTGCTTGTCATAAAAAGATTTATGCAAAGATTGTTGAGAGTGGATTTCATAGATCAGAGTTTTTCAAAGCTAGAAGGGACCTTAGGAATCCTCCAATCCAATAAATTCATTTTACAGATGAAGAAACTAAGTCCAAGAGACATTAAGTGACTTGTCCAAGTTCACACAGCTATAAATAATTGAGTATTCTTTGATTAAAAACCCATTTTCAATTGAAAAACTGAAAAGTGTATGAGTCACTATTTTCACCATGCCTCTAGAATTTCAGATATCCTCAAGTAATTCTGTAGTGAATCTAAGCACATAGGCTTATGTACGTACTTCTATGCACAGGGCTATAAATTAGTACAGAAAGCATTTGGTTATTAATTTCAAAGTTGATCCAGTATTTCAGGTTGGTTAAGAATTAGAAGAATGGGGACTTTCTCCAGGATCTTGAAGATCCACAGGAACAAATTTATAGCAATGGCAACTTCCATTTGGACCCCACTAGAAGAACAAAGTTTAGATACAGATCTTTCCTTTTAGATCTCTGTGTAGGGATTTGGAAAGTCAAACACATGGGACCATTGCCTTGCCTGGACTAGCAAAAACAACATCATCCTTAACCATTTTAGCGACAGGATTATTGGCTTTCTTTGAGATACCCAGCTGCAATAGCAAAACCGGTCATGGATTTTATGACCTGGCTAATTTTCTATCAGTTTTGGGAATAATAAATGTCTCCTGTATGGATGTTCATGTTTGCCTTCAAAATGAAAAGCCCATTAATAGTACAGAAAATCACTTCATTCTTAGCCACACAGCCTATGAATGATTTTTGAAATATGTCTTAAACTAACCAGAGAGCAAAATTCCTAGAACTCAGCAGTAAGAAGAATCATTTGATTTGTGTGTGTATACAATGTATATAAATATTATACATACATAATATTTAAAGTATATGAAAACTGAAGGCTTGATTCATTTTATTTCTAAATGCATTTTATGCAGCTAGTTTCTATGTAGCTAAATACTCCCTTCTTATATGTATCTCCCCTCTAAAGATAACAATCTAAATACTGTCAGTTTTCAAGTCACTAATGAAAAGGAATGCTAACAGATATTATTAATAAATTACACAAATTACCATGGTTTTTCTAATTAATTTTATTTGCAATGCCTTCTGTACCTACAATTGATCTCTGCCCCTGGAGCACTGATCAAAAAGATAAAGAGAAAAACTGACTCTTGTGTCAGAGACTGGTTTAGGACACAGAGGACCCAGGGACACACTTGAGAAGTTTCTTCCCTCCCTCAGCTCACAGTTCCCATTCTGAAAATTTACTGGGGAAAAGGTATACATGGTACCCTATAGTATACTGAAATAGACTTCTCTGGGGTGGCCAGGTGGTGCAGTGAATAGAGCACCGGCCCTAGAATCAGGAGGACCTGAGTTCAGATCTGACCTCAGACACTCAACACAAAAACTAGTCATGTGACCTTGGGCAAGTCACTTAACCCCAACTGCCCTCAAGAAAGAAAGAAAGAAAGAAAGAAAGAAAGAAAGAAAGAAAGAAAGAAAGAAAGAAAGAAAGAAAGAAAGAAAGAAACAAGCTCCTCAACTTGTAAAGCTGAGTACATAATCTTATAGAAGAAAATTTTGTTAAAAAGAGGAAAATAAAATAGAAAATATAGATGATACTGTGGAAAGAATGCTAGACTTGAAATCAGGAAGACTTGAATTTAAATCCAGCTTCAGACCTTTATTAGCTGTGTGACCCTGGACAAATCACTTTAATCCATTTGCCTCGATTTCCTCATCTGTAAAATGGGGGTGATGATAATAGCAAATACCCTTAAAGATTGTATTTAGGATCAATGAGATAATATATGTAAAATACTCCACAAACCCTTAAACTACTATATAAGTGCTAGCCATTATTATTGTTCTTATTAATTAGCTGCTATTAATCTCAAGATGCCAATAGATATATGGGCTCATCAAAGTGGGTATTTCTTCCAGTGATGCAAATCACAACCAGAAATGTTTGCCATTTTGGTTGTTGAGTCATTTTAGTCATGTCTGACTCTGTGGCCCCATTTTGGGGTTTTCTTGGCAAAGATACTACAGTAGTTTGCCGTTTCGTTCTCCAGCTCATTTTGCAGATGAAGAAACTGAGGCAAACAGGGTTAAGTGATTTGCTCAGGGTCAAACAGCTAGTTAAGTGTATGAGGCTGGATTTGAATCCACTGTGCCACGTAGATGCTCTGTCTTCTGTGAAATGTCTACCTTGTAGGAGCCTCCCTTAAATGTTCTCCATTTGGTGTGGATAC
Organism: Petaurus breviceps papuanus; assembly: GCF_028583685.1. Lineage (NCBI taxonomy): Eukaryota > Metazoa > Chordata > Mammalia > Diprotodontia > Petauridae > Petaurus > Petaurus breviceps. The sequence goes on from NW_027187378.1 coordinate 4,891,741, forward strand.
CAATGGTGCATCTGAGTTGTCCAGTATGCTCAAAGAGAGCATAATCATAGTCTGAATATGAGGATTTCTCTGGTCAAGATGCTTCTCCAAAAGTTCTGTTAAGGCTCACCTAACTTCTTGATGCTTAAAGAAGTCATTGAGGAGCATAATGTTTCCCTCTTTTTAAGGAGGATGCCCAGGTCAGACACGTTGGATTCCTTTCCTTGGATTAAGCAGCCTCATTTAAGTGAGAGCCAAAAGGCTGAGTGTGAGGTATGAGAGCAGAGGAAATACAAATTTTTTGGTAGGAGTTCAGTGATAAATTCAAGCAGGAAAATCTCTAAATTTTCATTTATTGAAAATGATGGAATATTTGCTCCATTCCCCTTCTCTTTCCTATTTGAATAACTAGGAAAAAATAAAGCATCTATCTCCACAAAATCTTTTGCTTTGACCCTTTTGTTTCATCTACAAAACCTCACCCTAGTCCAGGCTCTTGGAGAATAGTGATAACTCCCTAAAAGATATCCCCTCTCCAATTCACCCTCCACACAGCAGCCAAAATAATATTGCCAAAGAAGAATTATTTCAAGACATTTCATTGACCTATTTTTTGAGGATAAAATACAAAGTCCTCAGCTTGGCATTTACATTTACACAACTCTCCTTCACAAGCCCCACTCAGACTGATATATTTGCTATTCCCAAAGGTGACATTCCATCTCCAGTCTTTGTTCCTTCTTCACTAGGCTACCCCTCATGTGGCAAATGGATTCCCTTTCCTGTCTACTCTCTTCCAGTGCTTAACATCTTTCAAGACTCAAATTACTCATCGCTTTCTAGAAGACTTTCCTGGTCTCCCCAGTTAGTAGTGATCTCCCCCTCTTCAAACCATCTTGAAGGTACTTCTGTATGTAAATGTTATATCCACAGAAGAATATAAGCCTCCTGAGAGCAGATGCTGCTTTTTGTTTTGCTTTTGAACAACCAGCACCTAGTGGAGTGCCTCGTACTTACTAGACACTTAAAAAATGCTTTCTGAATCTAACTGGAGCAGTTTATTAGCCAAAAGTATGTTTTCTGTTTAGTTTTTTACTAAAAATCTGAAAAATGTTTTACTAACAACACCATATGACAGGCAACCTCCTGTCCTGGATAAGATATTGGACCTGCATTCAAATCCTGCTTCAAATACTTATTAGATGTGAGATGAAGGACAATTTTGATGATTATATCCAATCTGTCCTCTATATACCTTGTTTGTAAAGTTATTGGCATGTAGTCTCTCCCATTAAACTTTGAGCTCCTAGGAAATCTTTCATTTGTCTTTATATATCCAGCCCTTAGAGCAGTGCCAGACACACTGTAGGTGCTTAATCAATGTTTTTTGACCAAGCGGTGACAAGGTAGATGGCGAGGTCATCAAAGAGAGTTCCTTATAAAGGCAGACTGAGGAATTTTCTAGTAATGATTACCCAGTATTGTAATCAATTTATCCTCTTGTTGCACATTCCCTCTCAAAGAGAAAAAAGTCCCGTTTCTTATAGATGCTTGGGTGATCTTTCAACTGCTAGAGCCATTCCTTCCTCTCAGATCAAACTGTAATGAACCACTTTGTATATATTCTCTTTATTTTTATTCTGCTTATACTAGTACATATACTTGTCTCTCCTTTCTTCCTATCTTTTATAGAGATGGCTCCTCTCCTTTCCAAGGTCAATTCCTCTTAACATCCCATTTTCTCCAGCAGATTTTCCCCTGAATTATTTCCTTTTTCATATCTTCAACATCTGCATAGCAAATAGTTTCTTCACTACTACCTTTAATATACTCAAGTCTTCTTCATCCTTAAAAACCGTCACTAGATTCTACTTGTCCTTCTTATATCTTTCTTCCCTTTCTAAGTCAAACTCCTAGAAAAAGTTAGTTATACTTAGTGCCTTCACTTCTTCTCCTCTAATTCCTAGACCATGATCTGATTTACAACCTAATCAGTTCATTGGACCTACTTCATCTAATTTAATTGTCAGATCATGTGATCTTTAGTCAGACCTCATCCTTCTTGACCTGTTTATTACATTTGACACTGTTGACCACCTCCTGTTCCTAGATATTCTCTCCTTCCTGGCATTTCTAAAACTACTTTCTTAAGGCTCACCTGTCTAACCACTCCTTAGTCTCCTTGGCAGAAGAGTGAGAGGTGGACTGAAATTTAGGGAGAATTGAGGCAGGGAGGCCTATTAGGAGGTTGTTGCAGCAATCTAGGCAATCATCCTTTAATCCACATCACGTCCTATAACAGTGGGTGTTCCCCAAGATTCTTTCCTGAGACCTCCTCCTTTCTTCCTCTATAATCTCTCATGATAAACCTCATCAGATCCCATGATTTTAACTATCATCTCTATATAGAAGATTCCCAGATCTATACATCCAGTTCTAATCTCTCCCTTGAGCGCCAGGCCCACATCATCAATTGCTTATCAGACATTTCAAACTGGACATCATAAACTCAATAAATCTAAAACTAAATATCTTTTTCCCTAAGCCTTTCTCTCTTCCAAACTTCCCTACTTCTGCTGGAGGCATCACTATGCTTCTAGTCTCCTAGGTTCACAATCTTGGCTTTGTACAAGATTCCTCATTCTCTCTCATCCCTCAATCCAATCGTCAGATCTTGCCATTTTTACAAGGAAGATAAAGGAAGGAAACCTACCTATTTTTTAAAAGGACACTTTTTACCCTCACCTCCAACCAAAATTTTGGAAGGTCTATGTCTTCGAGGTGAAGTCAGGGAGTAAAATAACATCACCTCCTCTTCAGATTAATTCTAACCATAATTCTTACCACCTTTAAGATTAGAAGAAAGGAAAAGAAGTGGAAGAGGACTAGGAGATGCCATGAGAGGAAGATCAAGATGAACTCTAAAAACATTGCACAATGACTTTCACCTCATCAGAAGAAATGGTCAGAAAAAATCTCGAAACTTTTCTCTTCCCTAACCCAGATCTGTTTCCATGATTCTCTTGAAATAACTTCACAAGCTCCTCTGAGGGTCTCTTAATTTAGGAAAACACTAGGGTGGGCCAAGTCAAGATGGCAGAGTGAGAGAAAACAGAGTCTAGTTCTCCCCTGACATCTCCTAACAAAGAACTAGAAAATGAATCAAACCGAATTTTAATTGGTAAAGCCAAGAAGTCACAGTAAGTAATTTTCCCAGCCACAGGAGGCTTAGGCAGACAAAGAGTTCTGTGGTTGCTAGGGAGGACATCTAGATGGGAGAGTGCATGGATGCTGCAGTGGCAGAAGGCATTCTAGCACCCAGGGACTAAGAAAAAGCAGAGACAGGATACTAGAAAGGGATCCCTGAAGAGCACTGGGTTCCAGAAAAGCTGACAGAGCTGTCTGTCAGCTCTGTCACCCACCACCTAGAGACAGGTTATGGATACAGAGTAGAGGGGAATGAAGGCAAACATTGGCACTAGTTGTATACTGAGCATAAAACGAGTTCCAGAGAGCAAACAGTAGTTGTGTAGCTCTGATCCCAGGAACCAAGAGACCTAAAATGGGCCAGGAACTTGCAGAACTCAGACCAGGAGAGCAATAAACAGACCTCCCTCTGGATCATATCATTTTGGGAATACTGAAAGCTTGTAAGACCCCCAATCAGGGCTATGAAAGCAGAAAAAAAAATATTTAAGAGAACTGGAGCTCGGGTCAGACATCCTTTTCCCCAAAAAAGTGTGCAAAACCTAGCACAAACACAAAATTCAAAATCAAGAAGTAGTCTAGATGTGGCCAGGTAGCACAGCAAGTAAAAGCACCGGCCCCAGTGTCAGGATAACCTGGGGGTTCGAATCCGGGCTCAGACACTTAGCATCCACCCAGAAACACCTGACCGTGTAACCTTAAGCAAGTTACTTAACCCCAATTGCTTAAAAAAAAAAAAGAAGTAGTCTAGAAGAATGAACAAACCAAAAAAAAAAAAAAACCTTGACAATAAAGATTATTATGACAACAGGGAAGCTCAAGACATAAACACAGAAAAAGAGAATGACTAAAACAAATCTACAAGCAAAGCCTCAAAGTTAAATGCAGCTTAGACACAAGTCCAACAAGAATTCCTAGAAAGTTAAAGCAATAGTTAAAGAAATAACTAGGGGAGGCTAGGTGGTGCAGTGAACAGAGCACCAGCCCTGGATTCAGGAGGACCCAAGTTCAAATCTGGCTTCAGACACTTAACACTTACTAGCCATGTGATCTTGGGCAAGTCATTTAACCCCAATTGCCCTCCAAAAATCTAAGAAGAAGAAATAACTTTAAAAAAGTGATAAGAATAAGAATAGAGGGAAAAATTATAAAAGAGACAAGAACTAGGACAGAAACATATGAAAATGAATTAGCCGCCTGGAAAAAGTGTACAAAATTTAACTGAAGAAAGTAACTTCTTAAAAATTAGAATTGGTCAGATTTATTCATTTAATAAACATTTGTTAAGTGCTTACACTCACTGTGTTAAGCACTGAGGATACAAAAAGAGGCAAACTCTCAAAGAGTTTGCAATCTAATGGAAGCTAATGACTCCATGAGACACCAAGAAATAATAAAACAAAGTAAAAAAAACCTTGGAAAAAATAGAAAATATTAAATACCTCATAGGAAAAACAACTCACCTGGAAAACAGATTGAGAAGAGATAATTTAAGAATCACTAGAGATTGAGGAGAGATAATTTAAGAATCATTAGACTACCTGAAAGCTATCAACATAAAAAGAGCCTAGACATCACATTTCAAGAAATCATAAAAGAAACCTATCTAGATATCTTAGAACCAGGACATAAAGTAAAAAATTGAAAGAATACACTGGTTACCTCCTGGAAGAAACCCCAAAGTGAAAACTCCTAGGAATAGTATAACCAAAATCCAAAGTTCCTCGATCAAGGGGAAAATATTGCAAGCAGCCAGAAAGAAAAAAAGTACCAAGGAGCCACAGTCAATATCACACAAGATTTAGCAGGTACCACTACAATGGGGTGGGAATATTGGATTATGATATTTCAAAAGGCAAAAGCTTTAGGTTTACAACCAAGAATAACCTACCCAGCAAAACTGAGTATGATCCTATGGGGGGGGGGGGGGAAGGGGAAATGGATTTTGACAAAATAGAGGACTTTTGAGTATTCCTTATGAAAAGACTAGAGCTGAATAGAAAATCTGACATACAAACAGAGAAGTCAGGAAAAATATATAAAGGCATATATGAGGGAGAAGTAATAAGGGACTAAACAAGTTTAAACTCTTTACATTCTTATACATGATGATGATAAATGTAGATGCCTCAGAATTTTATCATCACCAAGGGTCATAGGGAGAGTCTAATTAAATAGAAGGCCTGATTCTTTTCTGTTCATACAATCTCAAAAGAAGAATGGAATGGGCAGGAAAGAAGAATGACCTAAGAGAGGGAAGAAAGGAGAGGAAGAATGGGGAAAATTATCTTACATAGATGGGATACTCAAAAAGGAATTCACACAAGAAGGGGGCAGTGGGAAGGGGAAGTTAATGACACTTGAACTTAATTCTCATCTGAATTGGTTAAGGGAGAGAAGAATACATGTATACATAGTTGGGTATAGAAATACATTTTACCTAACATGCAAATAGGAAGGAAGGGTGTTAAAGGAAAGAAGAATGAGAGTAAGGGTAGATTAAGGGAGACATTAATTATACTTTTATGAAATGATGCAAAATGAAGTGAGTAGAACCAGAAGAATAATTTATACAATAACAGCAATGTTGCAAAGGCAATCAACTTAAAAGACTTAGTAGCTCTGATCAACATGTGACCAATCACAACTCCAAAGGAATCATGACAAAACATGCCATGCACCTTCAAATAGAGAGGTAATGGACTAAAACGGCAAATTTAAGCGTATTTTCTTCTTTTCCTTTTCCTTTAGGACATGGCTAATATATGAATTTATTTTGCATGACTATATATATTTTTGTAATTTTTTTTGTTTTTCTTGCCTTCTCAATGGGTAGAAGGAAGAGAATCAAGAACTGAAAATAAAATCGAATTTAAAAAAAATTTTAAAGGGAAATGCTGGTCTAGATCCACTCACAGAAACTGTGTAAGTGAAAGAAAAGTAATTCCTATGCGATAACTCCATTGTTAAAACTGTACCTTGGAAATATTATTAACAATGTAAAAAAGATCTGGCTTTTCAAAAATTTTCATAGCAGTAGTCTAGGTAATTTAAAAAATTTATAAGCAACCTAAATGTTCAATAATAAAGAAATAACCTGATAAAATTATGCATTAAGGTAAAGGAATATTACAATACAGTTGAGATAGGAAAATATCAAGAATACAAATAAATCTAGAAAGATCTATATAAAAATACAAATGGTGAAAAAGCAGAACTGGAAGAATGGAATATATATTAACTATAATCATATGCGGAAAATTGAATGAAACAAAGAATGATGATGAAGACCTTAAGGTAGAGACTAAAAAAGTGTTATATAACATTTAATACACTGCAATTTACTTAGTTTAGTTGTTTGTGTTGATGTTCAACATTTTTTTTCAATTGAGGAGTAAAAAGAGAGAAAAGAGATACCTGGAGAAATACTTTCATACCTATATCTATCATGCTCAACTTACGCTAAGCAAAGATGTCTCATGAAGAGACTAACACAGCATCAAGTTTCTCATCTCTGTGCCATTTTATACTGCATACCTCTTGCTCTGTACCCAGGGCTTGGGAGAGAATGAGATTTGTGTGGAATCATAGGTTAGAGCCGGAAGTGATAATATCCCCATTTTACAGATGAGAGAACTGAAGGAGATTTATCCAAAGTCACACAGTAAATTGGGGGCTGAGCTGAGAGTCAGGCCTCCTGGGGGTTTCCGCTATGCTCTATACCAACAACAATTTCAAAAACAATCCTTGATTATCATCTACAGACATGGAGGGGGATAAGTTGAGGAAACAAAAGATTCTCCCTCCCTTGACACTCACTGTTTAGTAGGGAGATAAAACATACACAAATTATTAGAACAGAAAATGAAACATGGCAAATGCAGAAGGAAGATTTAAACCAAATGCTAAACATGGTTATTCAGGTTCATAGCTAAGAGCAATGAAAATATTTGCTAAAACTGTCCAGGTTTCCAAAGGAACTTAGAGCAAACAGTAAAATCGACAGCAATACCTCATGTCCAGCACATCTCTTTATCTACACCTTAAGAGCCAAGATAGAGACTGTCTCTGACTCTGGCTCCATAATAAACTTGCTTTAGTTAGCAGCAGATTTAGGGTCAATGGACTCTTTGTTCTTCTGAGAACTTGGTAGTAACTTAATGAAGTGCTATTGATCCCAGTTGTGGCTCTGCTACTTAGTTGCTTTGTGACCTTGAACAAGTTGCTTGTCCCATATTACTATCAACTAGTTCAGTCGCTCCAATATTTTGGGCCCTGGTTTATTCTGTATAAAATGAAAAGGCTGGACTGGACCAGTGGGTCAAATATGTATCTCCTAATCGGATACTTCTATTTTCTAGCCCAGAACCCAACAGACCAGATGGTCTCTAAGGATGCTTTATGATCTTAACGAGATGATGTCTAATGTCCCCAAGGCATAATGAATAGCAGTGGGACTTTGAGCAGCAAGACCTGGGTTTGACTCCTGCTGGAGACCCTTATGAATTAGGTGACCCCAGGAAAGTAGCTCAGCTCCTCTGGCTTTCTGTGTCTTCATCTTTAAAATGAGAGGTTTGGACTCCATTCCTTCCAAGGTTCCTATAAACTCTCAATATTTGATCTAATGACCTCCATAGCACCTAATTCACACCTAGAGTAACAGGAAGAGATTCATAAATCCCATCCCATGCCAGAGGGGAGACAGTGGTGGTTTAGTGAAAAGAGAATTGAACTTAAACAAGAATTCAAATTCTGACTTGGTCACTTACTTTGAGCAAGTCACTTGAATTTGTTTGATCTTTGGTTCCTCATCTGTAAAATAAGAGGTTTAGGCAAGATAATCTCTTCCACCTCTAGATCAATATCCTATGAAAATAATACCTATGTCAGAAGCATCAATGAGAATGCATGAATGAGAACAGACAAAAACATTTCTCTTGATCAGTTAATATCTCCTACCCCTTGTTTTCCTCTGTATTTATACCAGGTCTTTTTCTCCTCTATTTCTGTCTTTCTCCATCAGTTTTAACTTCCGGGCATGGTGGGACAGTAGGAAGAGTCTGGAATTTGGAGCTAGAAAACCTGATCCAAGTTTCAGATCCTTTCTTACTAGATATACAATGGTCAGAAAATCATTTAACCTTTCCTGAACTTGGTTGCCTCATTAAAAAAAGATACCATTCATTGTCTATATTATTGTGAGCATTGAATTAAATACATGATGCTTTGAAAGTAATATTATTAGACAAAGATATAAAACATGTTTTTCTTTGGCACCCCAAATCCTTACCAACTCTCCCCTTCTATGCCCTCCCTTTCCCTTTTCTCCCCTACTCCCATTAAAACCTGCTTTTAAATAAAAGTTCTATTAACAGCCATTTGTACCTTAGCTTAAAGTCAGTCAGTGTTTTGCTTCTCCATGGCATATTTATATTTTCAGCTTCTATCTCAGTGTGAAATGAAAGAAAGACTTTGTTCCCAGTTAAAGAAGTTTCAAGCATCAGTCAGAAAGTGGGGGGAGACGTGTCCTGACCTTTCAAGTGTTCTGAAATCAAACTATTAGCAGATATTATTGGTGTTGTGGGCATCTGCAGGTAAGGTTAGCTACCCTCTGAGTTCAAAGCTTAAGTGATGTGGGACCTCACAAGAAGTCACTTCATATTGTGGAGCTAGAAAGTCCTTAGGGATCATCTACAAATCTCCTAATTAGATTCTTTTTCTTCCTAGCCCTGAACCCAATAGACTTGAGATTCGGGAACTAAGAACTGGGCACTGGGCCATGAGTGGTAAAAGAACCAGGCACATTTATCAAGCTTCTACTATGTCCAAGGCATTATGCTAGGTGCCAGGGCTATGCCAACACCCTATTAAATCTAAATGTCACCCGTGTAAGTACCCCTCTAGTGATCTCTGACCATCCTGTGAGATTGTTGCCCATGAACAGAGTCACCACAGGAGTACAGCTTCCATTGCTCATAGTTATAAATGAGACAGGGAAGCTGCTGTTCATTGGAGAAAGCTATAGGTTGTCGTGTTCCCAGAGGGACTTGCTCTTGAAGACCAAAACTACACCAGGTGGTATGGATTTGGAAAAATATGAAAAAGAGGCATGAAAATGAATGGAAAAGAGGGAAGGGTCCTTGGCCACCTGGAGCAACTGTGAGCAGGGAGTGGTGTAAGGGTGGGGACATAAGGACAAATGAGGCTACTAGGTCATCTAGAATAAGAAGGAACAGAGAGGCAAGCTATAGATGGGGTAGAGAGGCAGGCAGGATGGTGCACAGAACAGCATTACCATGACATTCCCAAATCTGGGAAATCTAACAGAATCCTCATGCTCCCAGAGCCAAGCTGAGTGTCTTCAGCAAATTTAAGCCTGTCTTGAGAGGAAAATAGATCTTCGCCACAAAGATTAAACTCAGAGGAGATAGGGAGGGGGCAGGGGGAATTATGACAACTTCTTCACCTCCTCTGTCCAGTTTCTTCACTTCTCTGTAAGTTTTCTATGGTATTTGGGGAGAGGAAGAGAAGAATGACTGTAGTATTTTATTTCCTCTTATAATTTACATTTTCATATCTTAAATGCTTTTGCTATTGGATTGGTGACACTTACACAGACTAGTAACAGAATGTTGTAGTGGATGGGGGCTCAGGCCATGATTTGTATATCCACATTGACCCAAGGGAAAATTAGGAAAGTGTTTCAGAGCTGGAGCTCTCAGACCTTCCAAAAACCCTGCCATTACATCAACAACAGGGCATTTCCGTTCTATCAAGGGCAAAGGTTAGTAATAAGGAAGCTCTTGCTCACTTTAAAGGAAATGAAAGCAACCTGAGAGTCAGAAACCCTAGTTTTAGTACTGGTCTTCCATAAACTCACTGTGTGATCTTAAAAGGCACTGACTGTTGGGCCTCAGACTCATCTGTAAAATTTGCATGTCCCCCCTTCATGCCTCTCTGGGCTCTGCTCTTGATTCCCCAAACTTCTTTCCCATCATTCACCATCAGCCTTCTCACCCTGGAAGATCCCTGTGCTGATGTGGCTCCTACCTCTGATTGGTCAAGGTTCCTTCTGGACCTTCATTTTAACAAAAGGTATAGGTGATCCATGTTTACTTTTCATTTCTCTCCTGACTCCTTGGACCTCTTTTTCCACTATATACTATTTGCCCCACCCCATATACTCCATATTTTAGCTTCCTTTTATGTGTTGTCTTTCTTAATTAGAATATAAGCTCCTTGAGGACCATAGACTGTCTTCCTTTTTGCTTCTATTTGCATTCCCAGTGCTTAGTATAGTATTTGGCTGGGAGTAAGTGTTTAAATACTTATTGTTGGGTTGACAAGGAACTAGACAATGATTCCAGCCTTTATAAGCATGTGCAGAGTGTTTGGCTACTGCAGTGACTATGTGGGACTTTGGAACACGTGCAGACATTCTGTACCTGGTCCTGGTCTATTAGCCACATAGTGATTGGCTCTGGAGCCAGAATTGGGGTACATTCAAAAGCCACCAGTCCCTTCCCTTCCCTTCCCTTCCCTTCCCCTTATAACCAGTTTCAACATTCAGACGTTAAAGTTCTATCCTGAAATAACACTCAACAACTTATTCCTCTGGGAAGAAAAAAAACTTACAAAAACTGAACTATAAAAGATCTTGCCCTCAAAGCTACAAAAACCCCCACAGAAACAGATTTCCCTGCAGTCATTTGTCCACCCCAGGTGTTTCTAGTTCCACTCAGAAACTTGAAGCTAAATAAGACAGAGGCACTGCATGTCAGGTGCTCCTGATACACATCATGTTTGGGTTTAACAGAGGCCAAGGGTTGAGGTCTGATCTTCCCTTAATCCTAACAGAGAACACTCACCCATGAGAGACATGGGAGAAAGTGAAGTCTGGCTCAGATTTGAGCTACACGGAAAAGACAGGTGACAGGAGAACAGGAGGCTGAAAGGTTTAAAGAGCAATTCCACACATATTCTTACCCACCTCATCCAACTCAAATATTTGCTAGCAGGACAAGTCTTAGAGGGCCAGTTTCCAGAGTTTTATGGTTTCCCCTTTGCATGCAATGCTGAGTTGCTAAACTGTGACTCTGCTTGCCCATAATGACATTCATACTTCTCTTCAAAAAGGCAAAGCTAGGGCTACCTGGTGAAATTGGTCCTTTATACCTGGTGGCCTGTGGGGTAACTGCACTCGCTCTGCATTTTTCAAGGAAGGAACAAAGCAACCAAACAAACCAACTAGTACATCTGGAATTTCTGTTTAGGGATCTGGCATCCTGAAAATGTATTTTCCTGGCCTGTTTTGAGGAGGTCATCTAATCCTAATGACACGGTGTATGATAGATTCCATTCGCCCCTTGGAAAGCCAGAAGGTGTAACTTACAGAAATTAAGGATGGACTCATGTCCAAAGTGCCTGCTACTGGTCTCCAGCTTTAGGATGATTCTGTTCCCTTCCTGTTTCTATCCAATGGATACTCAGTCAGGACTAGGCCCTCGAAAAGAGTGAGCAAGAGAGGATATAAGAGTATTTGAGCAGCAGTGGTCTTTGGGCATTGCTGAAAAACAGGAGAAAATTTCACTGTGGCATTATGAGGACCCCACTTTAAAAGATACAGTCTTCCTGAATAGCCTGGACCATGACCAAGCATAGCAGTGCATATAGCAGGAAGCAGACAGTAGGGAGCCATCATCCCAACAAGAGTAAAAAACAAAAACCTGAAAATTTGTGTGGAGATTTTTAAGAGACAGCCCTCAGCCTCATGGAAGTAAAGTGAAATGGAAAGACAGAGAAAAGACCCAGTTCAAAACCCACGTCTTCCATGAAATTTCCTCCAGCTACTCCAAGCTCTGCCCACACTGGTCCCTCTCTTCTCAAACTTCACATTATATGAATAGCACTTTACCACTTAGCATGGTTATATAGTGTCTTCTTGATTACATACTACCTTATTCTGTCTTGTTCTCTAAGCACTTTATTTCTCCAATTAGATTATAAGTGCCTCGAGGGCAGGGACCAATGTTCTCTCTAATTTTGTCAAGTTACTAACAGATAACTATGGTATTTGAAGGCCAAAAACCTTGAGTCTGGGAGTCTTCAGGCAGAAGGAAGAGAAAAAAAGGAGCTGAAGGGAAAAAAAGTTATCCCATTTACCTTCAAATTCTAAGAGACAAATAAAAGTTGTAAACCTAAGTATTTGTGTCCCGCTTGACCAAGCATAAGGGTGGTTTAGCTGGAACACTGGTAGAAACCTTGGATTATATCTCTCTAGTTTTTAGCACAGTTCCAAGTATATCATAGGTGCTTAATAAATGTTTTATTGATTGATGCTGGGGTCTAAAGAAGAAAATAACAGAGGAGCCCCTAAAGTCCTGGCTTTTATAGGAGCCATTAAAAGACTCATCAGCTAAATGATTTGGGACTCAAAAGCTCGTTATTCCTAACCAGTTTTCTAAGTCACCTTTCTAAAACACACATGGTCCAACTATATGAGGCAGCTCATCATCCTCAATTAATGTTTATAGGGCATCCACTGGGTGCCTGGGTTAATACTAAGTGCTACAAGCAGTCCTAGGAAACACATTTCTTCCCTTCCTCCCCCCCCCCCTTTTCTTTTCTCTGTTAATGTACCCAGTTGAAGGGCTGAGTTTCCCTCTCCCCCTACCAACCAATTTGTTTCATAGCATCCTGAGGGCTTAACCATATTGCAGGAAGAGACTGTTTTTCCTTTGATGCCCAGAACCAGATGAAGTCCATTTGAGTCTCTCAGAATCTATTGTTTCATTTTTAACCAGCCTACCCAACGTCTTCTCTAAGGATCAGAGAGATGCTCCAGTTCCACAACCTTTATTTTCCTACCCAGATTGAAAGAAAAATTAGAAACAAGGGGAGAGACACAGACAGACAGAGAACAAGTCAGGAGTGAGAGGGAAACAGAGGGCATGGGACAAGCAGTTGCAGCCAAGCTAAGGTTACAGCTTCCTAAGGGATGGGGGATACATGATCTTTATCTAATCAGACAGTCTACCCAGGAAGTCACTGAGATCAAAGAAAGGTGCTTTTTATTTAGCACTGTGTCAACTTAAAAACAGTCCTGCCTTAGACACAGATCTGGATAAGCTCACACCTCTCCCCACCCCCACTGCCATGACCTGTCTCAGCATCTGAACTCTCTTAACATTCCATGTGGAATAAAAACCCTGAGCAAAGTGCTGTCCTCCCAGTTACCACAGGGGGAGAAAACATTTGGCAAAGCAAGGGAAAAAACACTGGGGAGAGCCAGCGGATTCTTGGCTTATTAGAATAAATAGGCCCTTGTTTCTAACCCTACTAGGTAATGACGGTATAAATCACAAAGATTTTTTTTCCCTAGCAGCTACATTTCTTCGCACTTTTCTTTCATAATCTCCTGAGATCAAAGGAGACATCAGTGAGAGAGGGGCAGGGTCACCTCTTATGGACACTTTCCCTGCCTAGGGTCTTCCCAGATGTTTTGCGGTGGAAACCAGGACAGGGCAGCTGAGGGGAAGAGGAAGCAGGAAGTAGCGGGAGCAAAGTGTGTGGTGGGAGAGATGGAGGAGAGGGATGAAGAGGTGAAGAAGAGTTTGGTTGACTCCACAGTAAATGGTTGTAAAGAGAAAAAAAAGGAGTCTGTTCATCCATTAGGAGGGTTAGGGAAGGGCTTAGGGAGACAGACTGTCAGACAGACACAGGATGAGGAGGCTGGGCCAGAGGACGACAGATTGCCCATGGGACAGGCACTGGAGGACAGTTAAGAGGAAGGTATATAATTTCTGAGAAATAAAATGACTGGAGGCTATGAATTTTTTTTTCTTTTTAAACAGAGCAGGAAGCTTTGAACTGCAGTTCAAAGATAGAGGCATACGCTCATTCTCCAGAATAAAGGACTATCAAATAAGCCTATTTTGACTCTGTATGTGCTTTCAGAAATAAAAATATCCAATATACCTCACCCCCAGTTTTTCTTTCAAATGGAGTTCATGTCCTGCTATTTTTTCTTTCATGCAAATATTCATACCACTCCACACCCATGTGGTTAATGCTAGTACCCGGTGTATTGAGGCCCAATGTGATTTTTAATTTTTATTGATAATTTTTTAAAATATCACCTTAATTTCCAAATAGTTTGTTCTGCCCTTGAATCTCCAGAGAGATATTAATTGTAAAAAAATAACAAAAAATGAAAAGGAAAAGTAGTTTAGTAAAACTAGCCAACACATCAACCAAGTCCAACATAATATGGCATGTTCTGCACCCATAAAGAAATCCCCCATCTATAGGATAAAGAAAGGGAGGTACTAAATCCAAGGCCCAAACTTGATCATTTCAATTATCCAGAATTTGGTTTTGTTTCTGTCATAGTTTCCTCATATTGTGGCAGTTATTGTGTGAATTGTTTCCCTCATTTTGCTTATTTCACTTCCCTGCTCCTCTGAATTTTTCATATTTATGGTTTCTCACAATGATGTGACATTCCATTCCATTCATGTATCACAATTTGGCCATTTCCCAGCTGATAGGCATCTGTACTTTATTTCCAATTCCTTGTCACGTATACACAAAAATGCTACTATAAATACTTTGATGGATATATGTATGTATATTTAACATAGGACATAATTTTTCTTAGATCTATTATGGGCTATTCCTGGAGCTGCTGGACCACTATGGTATTAACCATGAAGATATGTTTTTAAAAATTTAGATACACATACATATATGTATGTATACATGTGTATACATACATATATGTATATATACACAAATATAGGTATATATGTACACATGTACATATTTAACTATATTTATATACACATATATAAAATGTAATATACATATACAAACATATAAAATATACCTGTAGACTTAGAACTAAAAAGAACCTTGGAAATTATCTTTAATCCAACCCTGTAAGGGTTATGGGATTTAAAGATCTTCCATGCCCCGTTGGGCTTGCTGACGTAGCAGGAAGGGGCGGAGCAAGAGGAAGCGGAAGCCAAGCTAGCGTTCCTTCGGTGGCTGGCGGTGGTGGTGACGGCGGCAGCAGCAGAGGCAGTGGCAGCGCGAAGCCCTTTTTGAGTTAGAACTGCTAAGGACTTTTTGCTAAGGACTCCTGCTGAGGACTGCCAGGGGCCGGAGCTGCTGGGAGCGCTCTTCCAGGACGCTGGGTGGTTGCTGTGAGTGGGGAGAGGAGGACCTTTGCCTGAGGTAGCCTGTTCTGTTTTAAAGGCTTGAAAATGTGGGTGCTTTCTACTTTATCTACCTGTGCCAATGTCATAACTACTCTGATGGCTTTCACTTTCTGGTTTTGGGACTCAGTCTTTTGGTATCTTAATAAATTTTCTAGTTTATTTCCTCATATGGCAAACATGACGTATTTTCTAATGGATAATTATATCAGCATATTTGTAATCTCTATAGGCATTGTGAATATGGCATTGCTGATACAAACCCCCTCATTTAATGAATAAGGACCAAAGATGTTAAATGACTTACTCAAAGTCCTACATGCAATAAATGTGGTATCAGGCTTTGAACCCAAGTCTTCTGACTCCAAATATAATGGCCAGTTCATATTAAGCTTGAAAGAAAGCCTGCCTCCTCAACTGCATTATTTTAATTCAAATTATTTGATGTTACAATTATGTCAAATATGGCAATTAATTCCAGCCAAATGGAAACATACAACAAAAAAATTTTTTTTAAATAAATTGTATCTGTTTATCAACATAATATAGCAGCAAAGGATAAGGAAAAATCTATTTCTTATTTAAGTTTATTATAAAGAAAAGAATAGTAAATAGAAAGCAAAATTAAAAAAAAAAACATTACTGAATATCATACCTAAATATTAGGGCAACTAGGTGGCACAGTGGATAATTGACTGATCTTAAGTTCGAATCTGACCCTGGGCAAGTCACTTAACCCTATTTGTCTCAGTTTCCTCAGCTGTAAAACAAGCTGGAGAAGGAAATGTTAAACCACTCCAGTATCTTTGACAAGAAAATCCCACAAGGGGTCATGAAGAGTCAGATGTGAAAAATGACTGAACAGCAAAACCTAAATATAAGCCTACGTTGAAAATATGACAAAAAAAAAAGTTTACCGTCATGTAAAACATTTTAGCAGTAGAGAAAGAACTGTCTTCTCTTTCTTTACATCTTTATACATTTACCAATAGGAGCAAAGAGATTTATCCACATCTTAGTCAATTTTCACGCACACATTCTCACACAATGAATCAAGTATACTTGGATGTCCTGGGGGTATTATCTAAAATCAGTATATGCTTTAAATGTATGTTTTTGTCCTTGTAATATTTGTCAACAGCTGGGCTAAAAGAACTTGAAAATTACTCTTTGAAAACAGATTTAGTCACCCATAGTCTCTTATTTGATCGCCAAAGAACTGGAAGCAATTGATGGTTTCAGCCTTTCAGAATGTGAGGGTTTAGAGATTGATAAACAAGCCTTGGTTTTAATTTAAAATCCCCTTCCATATTACCTCCCAATAAAACTTTAGGAGATTGTTAGACACTTTCAATCCAGGCTGAATTTTTTCTTTCTTAGAAATTTAATTTCTAGGAGGCATTCCTTTCTGGAATAAGGTTTTTTTGTCCACATTAAAGATTGTTGATCAGTACCTACCTTCTTCCATATTTACTTCAAAACAACAGAATATGTAGCTGTTGCATGCTCCTCTGTATTGGCCATCTCTTCATCGTTTTTTTGTTTTTTGCTTTTTGGAGGGGGGAAGGCAGGGCAATTGGGGTTAAGTGACTTGCCCAAGGTCACATGGCTAGTAAGTGTTAAGTGTCTGAGGCCGGATTTGAACTCAGGTCCTCCTGACTCCAGGGCTGGTGCTCTCTTCACTGTGCCACCTAGCTGCCCCCAATTGAACTAACCAACACTTGCAGTAAAAACATTTATTCATTATCCACTTCATTTCTATTTTCTTTCACTGTCTTAAATAAACTTGAAGTTTTCATCTGAATGGGTACTCTGCTAAGAGGGATGCCTTTTGGTTGCATTCTTCAATCCATACAGCTGAAAGAAGCTCCTCTTCTGTCACTGTAGGCCTTTGCTTTTTTTGTGGTTTCTTAGAGATGACAAGCTTTGCCCTTTTTTTGTTATTTCATTTATGTGTAAAAAGAAAAATTCTGTATCATAGGTTCAGAAATTCCAACATCTCATCCTATTTTGGAGTTACTATGACATTGTTCATATCATCCAATTACACCAAATTTTTGTTCTAATATAGGAATGTCTCTTCTTTTTTGTACTGGTGATATTTCCATTTGAAATATTCTTCCTTTTGGCCACATTAAAGTCTACTTTAAAAAAAATCAATACAAAAACTGGTAATAATGATATGCAGCAGTATAGTACATCCACAAGCAATGATAGGCATGTTATTGGGGGGAGGGCTTTGCTTTTTTTGGAAGGGGCTTAGAGGGGGGAAAGTAGGGCAATTGGGGTTAAGTGAATTGCCAAGATCACACGGCTAGTTTTTGTGTGTGTGTGTTAAGTGTCTGAGGTCGGATTTGAACTCAGGTCTTCCTGACTCCAGGGCCAGTGCTCTATTTACTGTGCCACCTAGCCACCCCAGCTTGTTATTGTTGAGTTGTTTTCAGTCATGTCTGACTTTTTGTGATCCCATTTGGGGTTTTCTTGGCAAAGATACTGGAGTGGTTTGCCATTTCCTTCTTCAGCTCATTTTATAGATGAGGAAAATGAGGCAAACAGTATTAAGTGACTTATCCAGGGTCACAAACTAGTAAGATTCTAAGGCCATATTTGAACTCAGGAAGATGAGTCATCCTGACTTTAGGTCTGGCACTCTATCCACTGTGCACCTAGCTGCTCCAACAGCAGGTATAGAACCATGTTAAAACACCTGACTAGCTCACACACATCACATTAACTGAAATTGGCTTATATTAAATGTGACCAGAGATTCACACTAAATGGAATGAGAACAGTATTTGAACTCACAGTCATCATGACCTACCTGTAGGTCCTTCCACTCCCTGACTATCTACTTGCTCACCCCCTTCCTTTCAACACTTTGCCCTGCTCTGGATTCTCCTTGTCCATTGGCACAAATTAGGTATTATGGAGTAACCCAGAACTCATTTTGGCTCTTTTTGAGGATCCCAAACCTTGCAACTGAGATTCATCTTTTTCCAGGACATACAAGTCCTCTGTTTGTAACACCTCAGGCAACTTTCAGCATGTCCTAGAACATAACTTCTCCAGAGACATTAAACAAAAGCACACAAACACAGACACACAGAGAAAGACGTCCAGGAATACTGGACCTGTGGAGCCATAGTTCTCTACCAAAGAGAAATTGCTTGGCTCTCTTGCTCTTCTCCCTTTCAGCAAAAATGCAACAACAAAAAAAATTCAGCAATGGTGGACCAGACCACAAATAATATTTTTACTGCCTACAGGCAATCTCACAGAAGAGAAACTGATCACCCCCTCACAGCTATTGACTATAACTATTGCTTGTCATCCCATATCTCAGCTGCCCTGACTTCCTTAACATGCCAACACTTAATTCACCCATTTTATCAGTGAATCAACTGAGATCCAGAAAGACTGAGTGATTAGGCAACAGATCTACTTAGTGGCAAAGGCAGGATAGGAATTTATATCTCCTGATTGCTTATACAACGCTCTTCCCAATATACAAAATGCAATCCCCCACTCATTCAAAAAATGCCTTTGCAGCTTTCCCCTATGTTCTCGTCCCCTTGGCCCTTAGTGCCTTCTTTCTTTGCCAAAGAAATGAAACAGTCATAAATTTCTTCATTTTATGCTGGGACTAATTCCATATGGGAACAGATAGCTTTCTTATTGACAAACACTTTATTGACCAAAAAGTATATTGTCATTTCTACTGTTGATGATGTAGGACACTTATAAATTTAGGATTAAGCTAACCTAGAATAAAACGAGCAAGTTCATGATCAATCATAATTTTATTCAAATATTCTTGTCTCAGTAATTCTTAACCAAGGTGTGGTTACACCTTTCCGTGTCAAAGTGCCAAGAAGACAGCAAAGCTTTATGTTACAAAGATACACAGGAATTTCACTTTAAGAAAACCTAGTATAGAAGCATTTGAATCCACAAAATTAATCAATCAGAGAGATTGGTTACATTATGAAAGCATTTGTGAATACATATTATTGTTTAACCCAAAGACAGAAAGTAGAATTGTGGCCTGGATTGAAGAGTGCCTAGGGTTTAAATCCTAAAATAAACTTGGCACCTTCAGATGAAAAACTGTCTACCTTCAAGTTCCTGTAGTCTTTGCGTAATTAGAGCAGCTAAGTCAGAATGGGAAGGTATCTTCATACTCATCTAGTAAGGAAATTGAGGCCCAGAGAGGTGACCTGCCTTGACCAAATTTAGACAGCTATTAAATGTTGGAGACTGGCTGCAAACCCAGGTCCTCTGGCTCAAAGGAGATATTTGTAAAGTGCTTGGCATAGAGTAGGCCCATCAGAAATGCTTATTTCTTTATTCCCCCCTGGCTCAAAGTCCAATGCTCTTTCCATCACTTTCCTTTCATCTGTAAAATGAAGAGGTTGGCTTTTGACATCCCCTTGGGCCCCAGATTCATGCTGAAGAAAGTACTAACACCCTGAGAGTTTGGGGGGGAGGGGGCTCAAAGGTATAAATACAATAAACCACCCTCTATTTTTGAGATGTGAAACAGTGGAATTGTCAGGTAAGATAGAATAATTAAAAAAAATAAAGATACTAGACTCCTATTGTTCTGGAATGGTGCTACCCTTTCTAGAGGCAAGGGGATGACTATTGGCCCCTCAAAGATCCTTTTTTAACCTTTTGATCCCTTGATTTTCATTTTCTCAGACACCAGTGCTATTTGTCACCACCAGCTTATGAGGACAGTAAAATAGAGCTCTTGCCTTCTGTGGTAAGGAGCACACAGGGTGCCAAGCTCTCATTGCCTTTATTCCTTTGTGCCTTCTTCCAGCTTCCACCAAAAGCCCCCCTTCCCTCACCAAAAAAACCCCCAACACACAACCAAACCAAACCTCAGACCTCACTGGATTTGATGACCTGGCTTCTGAACTTTAAGGCTCTTACATAGGGATTTGTATGTAAATTGCTGCTAAGAGCCATCTGATCCACCTCTCCCCCACAAATTTATGCTGCTGTGGTTTACAGACAGAGGATTGCATGTTCACATGTGGCAAGACTTGGCGGGTCATCAGACAGGTTCTATTAACTCACAGTCTCCAGGTGGTAACCATATTATTTCATGCTTCTTGGTAACTTTTGTGCAACACAATTACCTTTGACAGCTCCTGAGTGGGGCAGCAATTTTTTAGCAAATGTTTTCAGTAACTAGAGGGAAGAATGAAAGGAAACGTGAGTGCTTTGGTTGAGCCATGAGTGACACCCTGACAGTTATTCAGCACCTCTATGGCACTGTTGGCTGTGAGTTCAAGTGGAAATTCTGCTCACAATGAACTGAGGGAAGAAAACTCAAGTAGACTGAGAATTTCTACTAGTCTTGGGGAGGCAGTTGTCCTTACATATCCTTTTATATTCTACTTCTACCATCCTACCCCTCATCCCTCCATGCTTCAGGGTATAGGGTATCTTGATTAGTGGTGTTGTTTTTTTTTTTGTTAAGGAATCCTTTGACTTCTAGAAGGACATGTCATTTGAGACTTTAAGTGATTTATAGGATCTAGACCTCATTTTACAGATGAGGAAGGTAAGTGACTTCCCAAGGTCATGCAGGTAACAAGCATATCAGAGGGAGGAGGAGAGATTTTAATCCAGATCCCCTGGGTTCAGAGACTCTTTCTACACTTTCCACGATATTACCTTGACTACTTACTTGACATTACCGTTCCCCTTGGATTCTTTATCTTCTTCTAAGATGCACAATGTACCAGTTCATAAAAATGACAGAAGAGTCAAATCTCATTAGTTCTTGGTCACCACCCCTAGGAATAAGACAGGAAGTTATGCTACCTCACAGATGAATTGCTTAATACTTGCCCTTCGAAGTTGAACGTATCAGAGTGATTTCTGTTCTCCTACAATATCCAGTTTCCTACAAACTATAATCCAACCTAACCCTTAAATATACAAAGTCTTGGGCCTAGAAAAGGGGAAGAGCCCTTCTGCCCCTATGCCCAATGTACCCAAAGGCTTAAGGGACAAAGAGTAAAGTTGACAAATTCACTGAGTTCCTGCCTGGTAAGGATATGCCTTAGTTGTCGTGTCAAGGACCACCCTTGCCAAGAAGTCTGACTGACTCACACCCCTCTGGCATAGGACACAGAGTGAGATTTCTCTTCCACACATCTGAAGTAGGAGCCTGCCCCTTTGCTCTGGTTTCATTAACAATATTTTACAGTTAAGGCTTCTTTTGATCTTAAGTGACTAGACACATGATATCATTAGCTTTAAATCAAGCCACATTTTACCCTCTCACTAAAATATGTTTCATAGGCTAAGATGTCTCCTTCTAATCTTCAACATGATGCATATTGCATCATCTGTTTAGTTGGTCATTTTCACCTTCTTTATTTCCTTACCAGGAGTTCTGTCAACTATTAGGGGTAAATTTTGTGGGCTCTGGAATTCAGATATAAGATTTAAATAAATGATATGTACTTCAAGTTTTGACACTTAGAAAACACTACACTTGAAAGTATTTTCCATTCAATACGGCATCGTTTCTTTGGACACAAACTCACTGTTACTGCTTATAGTTTACTTCCAAAGAGCTGCCAGATGGATAGCCTTAAAACATTGAGCTGCTATATCACTCGCCTACTCAAACATTTTTGGTAGTTCCCTATTCCTTCTATAACAAAATACAAAATGAACAGTCTGCTGTTCAAAGTCCTATACTGTCTGGCTCCCATCCACTTTTACAAACTTATTTCAACCTCAGCTTCAGTCAAACTGGACCACACAGAGCAGTCCATCTCCTACCTCCATGCCTTTGCAAAGGCCATCCCTCATGCTGGGAATGTTCTTATTTCTCATTTGCCACTTGAAATCTCCAGCTTCCTTCAAAGCACAATTCAGATGCCCCATTCTACACAAGATCTCTCTTGATCTCTCTAGTAATTATTTGCTCTCTACTTCTAGAAAATGTTTGTATTTACTTACCTGTAAATGTGTTGGGGGGGGGTACAGGTGCACATGTGTGTACCACATTCCTCCCCTTCCCTGGTAGAATGGAAACTGCTTGAGGGCAGGGGCTGCCTTATTTTTCATCTTTGTATCCCTAAAATCTAGCACTGTACCTGGTGCTTAGGGGTCATTCATTAATTACTCACTCAATGGACATGACTTGCATTAAAGCCTAAAGAGTGAGTCTACCATTCAACAAGTTAAATTTCCCTCTAAGCCATAAAAAACCACTATAATCACATATCAAAAAAATTAAGTCTGCATTCACATAGATGTACCACTATGTTAGGTGTTATATTCAACTGCATCTAATTAAAAGGGAGGGACTTTCTCCCTACCTGACAGAAGTTAAATGTGTTATTTTATTATCACTTCACATGTAAAGGCCAGAAAAATAGAGGTAACAGACAGTTTCTCAATTATGTTCAAAATGGGGATGGGTGGGAACAATGCCTTCATTTTATATGAGACAAAATCATAGCAACATTGATTTTTGAGGCCAGAAAAGACCTTAATGATCATCTAATCCAGTCTCTTCATTTTAAAAATTAGGAAAATGAATCTTTAAGAAATGACCTTAGTGAAGTCACCTGGGTGCTGAGGAAAGAGCACTTGAAGAGTCTGAATATATGCTCAGTCATACAACCTACAGGCTTTCCTAACCAACCAGGTAGATGCCCAGGACCAACCACTAAATTTCTATAAGATGCTTTACTCAACCGAGCTCCCCCTGAGCTGGCCTCACTTGAGCAAAGCAGCTTGTATTGAGAACAACAGGATTAAGAACTGGAGGAGACCTTGGAAATCATTACCATGTTAACTCCTTCATTGACGAGATAAGCAAACTGAGGCCCAGAAAAGCCCTTTATCTTGTCCAAGTTTACACAATTGGCAGAACCAAGATCTGAACTCACATCTTTTGACTTCATAATAAATGTCTGTTGAATTGAATTCACAAGATTCTGCATGTTAACACTGAGTTCATTTATGCCAAGGGTTCATATTAGGTTTATAGTGAGAAACTGCCTTCATTAATTCTCCAATTGTATCAGGCATCAAGCAAGATGGTTGATGATGAATGGTATTTTTCCATGGGGCAAAAAAAGAGCAATGATCATCTCTACCTGCCAAAACCCCAGTTCTGCTGGCCTTTAGAAATACCAGTGAGAAGATCACAAAGCCCCAGAAATGTCACCCAATTTTGTGGAATTGGAGGATTTGTAGACTGGGACAAATCATTCAACCTTCTGAGGCTGTAGTTTTCTTCTCTGTAAGTGGGGTGCTTGTAGAAACCTATTCATTTTTTTTCCATGTGTGGTTCCCAAACATTCATCCCTCTCTTTTCTGTGTGACTCTTTTCCATGCCCTCCATGCTTTTTCCCCAGCATACATCTGTGGATTTTTCACATTTAAATGTTTCCCATGGTTTCTGTTTCAGTGTGGAATGACATTCTTGCCCTACTTCATTGTTGTAAGAATCCAATGAGATAACATACATAAAGCAATTTGTCAATTGTAAAGCAAACCACTACCCCCAACTCCATCACCACCATTATGAATTGTCAAGTAGGGAGGAAATGGTGCCACATGACTCAGAGTCAGAGGCACAAAAACTCTAAACAGAACCTGAGCCAATCAAACAATAAGGGAAAGGAACTGGATCTCATTTAGAATCTTGACATCTTGGAATGTCCTATTTCTTTTATGGGTCAGTCAGATACTCAACAAGTATTTATTAAGGGTTTATGTGTGCCAGGTACTGTGTTAAGCACTGGGAATGCAATGGCTATGTGACCTCTGGTAAGTCACCTCACCTCTCCTGACCTCAGTTTCTACATCTGTAAAATGAAGGGGTTGGGCCTGATGTCTTCCAAGGTCCCTCTACCTCAAAATCTGTCATCCAATTCAGTACACCACTCTGTCTCTACACAGACCAAGGATAACTCTAGACATTTGAAGACAAATATAAAACCGACCCCAGATGAAGGAAACCATTCAATCTTTGGTTTTTAGCTTGGTGCATATTACAATTTATGTGTATATCTAATATTTTGTTTTAGTTATTTATTTTAGTTATTCCCAAGATGCCTGGGTGTTTCAGAAGGTCTCCAGAATGTTGGGTGGGTTTTCTTCATCCCTCAGATTTATGGGAGGGCATGGAAAAGTCACACAGAATAGAGAGGGATGGATGGGTTGGGGTCTACACTGTTGGAGAGATGCCCACATTGCTAAGATCACAGATCCTCTAGAAAACTAGAATATTCTTTCAGTGAAATCTGGTCCTAACTCTTTCTGACATCTTCCCTTTGCCACATTGTAATGTCAGAGCTGCTTCGCAGACAGAGGTCCTAGGAACAAGGTGAGAATGTGACAGCCTTTCTGGGCTCTGAAGTTCCCCCATCTGAAAGCCTGTCAGACAGATGGGGTTATGTGAGTTGAAGGAACAATGACTCCTTGTACCCTCCTAGAGGTGACAGGATGAGTTAATCTCACAAACTAATTGGAGACAACCCTGGGCTGATTAATACGTTGAGCTTCCAGCATACTGATGACAATGTCTGGCACATGCTTTTGTCTGCTTTCAAGTTTAGAGATTTCACAAGAGACTTGAAAGGTTGCAGAGTGGCCTGGAATGTCCCTCTTGGCTGAAATCACACACAGGCCCTTGGGGAGGTTTGCATTCTTCTAGCTTGGTGCCTCTGGATGATGTGTGCGTGTGTTCATGTGCATGTAAGTGCGTGGGCACACAACTTGCTCAGGCAACTTCTTACCATTTTCAGAAATCCATCTGGGCTCTGGGCAGGGAGTAAACAGAAGAGGATGCGGGGAGGACATTGCTGGCAGAACTGCAGGAAGGAATGTCTCCAGGAGAGCGAAAAATCACTCTCATGCTCTTTGCTGGCAAATGCGTTAGGAACACTGCCTCCTCCTCAGGAAACATTGCAACACAGCACCAGCCCTGAAAGGAAAGGAAAGGTTCTCAGCCAGCCTGGGGGCCAACTTTCCTCTCTGATCTGGATGGAGGAATCTCTTACTTAAGTTGGGGGGAATCCTCTCTCCCTACTCTCATACCTGTTCTTGTAGCACTCCTCCATTACCTGGCAGAATGAGAAATGGCAATGCCAACTCCCCACCCACGCATAGGTATTTAATTAAGTCCCAGAAGAGTCCAGAATCAGATAAGACCCAACGCCCATGAATTGTAACAAGTCAAGAATTTCAACTAAAACAAAGGGGTTTTTTTGACAGTACTACCTTCTGCCAACAGTTCTCCACAGTGAGGTGGAAAAGGTGTATGTACAGAGACGTTTCTTGTCTGAAAACAATACTGGGCTACTCGGACATTATCTCATATCTTATTTAGCATGTCCTTATTTCTTCACTCTGGGGACAACGCCTTACTTCATTTTTCTCCCACATGGAAGTTGCTACATCCAAAATTCACTCCCCAAACCATATGGGACCAGGAACAAACAAGAGGAAAAGAATAAAAGTCAGTTTTTGCTTTATCTAGTTCTCCCTGTTGGCTTTAGTTCGATCACTTGGGACAACTGGTATCACTATGCCTAAGGGCTTGCAGTTTCTCCTTCAATTAGGTCGCTAAAATGCCTTCTATAATCAAATGATAGACTTAGTTTACTCCTTTAACCCTAAGGACTGTGACTTCTACTTCCCCCCTTCCTCACCAACCTCAATGACATTATTCTTTCATCACCTTTCACACATTTTTTCATAAAATTCTAGAATGATAAAGCTGGAGGGAGGTCACCTTGTCTGACCCTTCCATTTTACAGGTGAAAAAATTAAGGCCAGAGAGATGTCCCTTCACTGTCATCCTTATATTTGTGCTAACTCTAGAGTTCGAAGTATCATTCAGCTTGGAGGGAGCTAAAACCATCAATTCCAATCCCTTTATCTTACAGGTGAGAAAACTAAAACCCAATGATGACTTTTTTTTTCACCAAAATCCCTAACTTTTCTTTAATTCTAATTTTTTTACCTCTTTCTACTGTCACAAGGGTGACTGAGATAAAAGAGGCCTCTCCTTAGAACCCGCACAAACATTCCTGGTCTGGTTCTTGCCAACCATATTGGATCTCTGAGGCCACCTTCTGGTCATGTATGATGCAGGGCTAAACAGTTTACAGTTTGAGATGACAAAAAGTTCTTTAATTGTCTGTGTATCTCAAAAGGGCAAGCTGTGACTCCTTTTAGGAGTCTCTACTCTAATGTGACAATGATTTTGCCCATGTAGCAACCAATGCTGTGGGTCATAACTAGGTGAACTAGCATTTGGATCTATGGCTCTGTCTCTTTCATATTTCCTTTCCTTGAGCAGATGACCTTGTAACCTCAAAAGGCATAGAGATCTTTTGCTGATGCCAGAATGGTCTCCTGAAATGGTTTAAATGGCAGCGGTGGCAGAAGCAGATTGACTGAATGGGAAGCTTCTGTATCCAACGGAGTGGCCACTGTGAAGAAGACTGGCCTAGTCTGACCATTTCTTCAGTAGGTTTTCACCAGCTAAGTGTCTGGACAACACAATCTCATAGTGAAATATAAAAGGCCCAATCAGCAGCATTAAAACTGTTTTATGTCCTAGTGAGGTTTAAATATTAAACATAACTATAATCACAGTAATAAGCTCTTTCTGAATTCTGGTCTAATCATTCTGTTAATATATCTCTTCTCCCTCTGATGCTCCTTCCGTCCTGGTTTAGGACGTCATCTCCTCATGCCTAGACCAATGCATAGTCTGCTGTCTTAAGTCCTTCCTACTGCAGTCCATATCACAAAGCTGTTAAACTGATGTTCCTAAAGCACATGTCTGACAATAACACTCTTTTTATTCAATAAACTCAAAAAGCTCCCCCTTACCTCCAGGATCAAATAGAAAATCCTTTGACTTTTAAAGGCCTTCCTAACATTTCCCCTTTCTATTTTTCTGGTATTCTCATACTTCACTCCCTACCATGTGCTCTCTGATAAGTGACACTGACATCCTTGCTTTTCCTTACACAAGATACTCTATTTTCTGAGTCCATGAATTTTCACTGACTGTCTTTCACACTTGGAATTCTCTCCTCCTTTTTCTCCTCCTGATTTCTCTGGCTTCCTCCAAGTCTTAGTTAAAATCTTCTGCAAATAGCCTTACTTGAGCCACCTCAAGCCTAGAAACTTCCCTCTGAGATTATCTTTTATTTATCTCATATTCTTCTTGTTTATACAAAGTTGTTTGCTGTTTTCTCCTAAATTAGATTGATCAGGGACTGTATTTTTGCCTTTGTATCCCCATGACTTGGTACAGTGCCTAACATATAGTATGTGCTCAATAAATGCTTCTTGACTTGACTAATCTTGAATCTTTTATGCTTAACAGTCTTTTTGTGTGTAGGAATAAACTACGTTCCCCAATGATTCATATTTGTTCACTTAGTATCTTTTTTTTTTTTAAAGCAATTGGGGTTAAGTAACTTGCTCAAGGTTACACGGCCAGTTATTTCTGGGTGTGGTGCTAAGTATCTGAGCCTGGATTCATCCCGACTCTGGGGTCGGTGTTCTTACTCGCTGTACTACCTGGCCACACCTTAGTATCTTTTTTACACCTTGCTTTTTAGGAAGGTCTTAGACATGGGCCATAAGGAAATTATTTCCCAATACAGTAGAATAAAGGACTTACAGACCAGAACAGTGTGAGAAAGGGGAGAATGGTGCCCCTAATTAGATGCAGGCTTTTCTAGGGCTGAATTCAGAACAAATTGAAATTACTGGGTATAGAACACGGAGTGAAGCGCCCTATGCCCTTGTGGGTTCATCTGGGCAATCATCTCAGTGATACAAGTTTGGGAGAAAGAAAATCTGGACTTCAGTGGACTGACTCATTTATGAACAGTTTTCTTGCTTCTGTGATGATTTGACCCAGTTGTTGATCTATATTTTTTATTATTCTTGACATTAGTCCTCCACTTTAAGAAAGGTAATTCTACTCACTATTCCATATGTGACATGCTCATGCCTTAGCTCATGCTATTCCTTCTTCTTGGAACATATTTTTTCTTCCCCTTTTCTATTTAGGGTCTCACTCACATAGCCACTAGTCTGGTTCAGGGTGACTCATTACTTCTTGCCTTATTTCATAAGCTCATACTTCATAAACTTTAATGGCTTCCTGTAGGATAAAATATAAGCTCCTCTCAGGCAAAGCTCTTTCTTCATAACCTGGTCTTTCCTACCTTACCAGTCTTCTTTCACAATATACTCCCCTTCACACATTACATTCCAGCCAAACTGGCCTATTTGTTTTTATCCACAGATAAGAATTCATTTCCCATTCCCATGCCTTTGCATTGGCTATCGTTCATGCCTAAAATTCTCTCCCTCCTTGATTTAGCCTCTTAGAAGCCATGATTTCCTCTAAAATCCAGCTAAAGTCCCACCTTCTACATGAAGTCTTCCCTGACACCACACCTCCAACAGCTGCTAGTACCCTCCTTCCCAAAACTAACTTGTATTCATTTCTCACATATTCTAAAAGAATTTATATGTGTACACACACACACACACACATATATGCAGAATATACTTATATATAAGGAAATAACGCTTCTCTTTTAAAATATATGTTATTTGAGGACAAGACATATTTCATTTTTGTCTTTGTATCTCTAGCATTTAGCATAGTATCTATCACAAGGTAGTTGTTTAATAAACATTTATTGATTAACCTAAGTTCCCACTCTCTGTCTACATGAAACCTTCTCCAAAAATATAACCTTTCTCTAAATTCCAAAAGCATGTGTAGTCAATAGCATATAGCTTTGTTCTTTATTTTTTCCTCTAACTATTTCATTTATGCATGCCCTTTCTCCCCAGCGAGTAAGCTAGGCAGCATTGGACTTGGAGTCAGGAAGACTTAAGTTGGAAACCTGCCTCAGACACAGATAAGCTGTGTGATCCCAGGCAAGTCACTTAACTGCTTTCTGCCTTAGTTTTCTCATCTATAAAATGGGGACAATGACAACATCTACCTCCCAAGATTGTTGTTAAGATCAAATGAGATAATATTTGTAAAGTGCTTCCTAAACCTTAAAACTCCATATAAATAATAGCTGTTATTATATAAACTCTCTGACAGGAACCATATTATACCCTTCCTTTGTATCTATCACACAATACCAGCACCATAGCAGACACGTAGCAAATATGTCAGAAAAAAATACCTGAGTTAATGATTTATTGCATAACATCTCTGACCTATCCCTTTTAGGTGGCATGGTGGAGAGAGTCTGGGCCTATAGTCAGGACGAACTGAATTCAAATCTTGTCTTGAGCACTCGCTAGCTGTGTGATTCTGGCAGGGTGTTTAACCTTTGTCTGCCTCAGTTTACTTTACTGTAAAATTGAGATCACAACACCAACCTTATGGGATCGATGTGAGGACCAAATGAGGATAATATCTAGAAAGCACTTAACAGAATGCTTGGCATATAATCGGCACTTAATAAATCTTTCTTTCTTTTCTTCTTTCCTTCCTTTGCCTCCTCCCTTCCTTCCTTCTTTTCTTTCTTCTTTCCCATGTGGTAACCAGTTTATTTCAGACCCTGATCTCCACTAACCTGAATTCTTGCAAAATCTTCTTGATTATTTTTTCAGTTTCAGTTTCAGTTTTTCTAGCTCACTCTCTACATAGCTTTCAAAATAATCTTCATAAAATGTAGGTCTAACTGCCAACCAATATATATATATATATATATATATATATATATATATGTATACATATATATATTTCTTTTTTTTAAAGAGTTCTTCCTACCTCTCCCACCACCAATGCCTTGGTAATGGCCTACAGATGTCCTCTTCCTGGCTCTTTGCCCATAATTCAAGTTGTAGGAGCCAGAAACCAGTCAACCAGCCTCTAGCAAGAGCCTTTACTGGTTCCATGGTCTTCCTTCCACACCACCTACCCAGTTCCCACTCAGCCCAGAAGATCAGTAGAGTAACTAAGTCCCAGTATTCTTGTACCTTCACCCTGCAACAAAGCTTCATGGGAAGTGAATAATCAAATTTGTCTTCTACTTTCTTTGATTCAGATGACAGCATGAAGGGATATAAGGAAGCCCAGCTCTTCCAAATCCAATCCAGCAAAGCTGGATGAAACGACAGTAAATAAAAACAAAATAGAAGTAGGTGCCACTATACAGGGTAGAACTGCAAAAAACAAAAACAAAACCAGCTAAAATCTTTAGTGTCTGGCAGAGGGATTGTACTGCGGAAACCAACTCAAACCCTAGTAAACATACATGAAGACTTATAGATAGGGGAATATTCAATCAATCAGTAGTCAACAAGTGTTTATTAAGTCCCTAGGCCTAGAAGTACAAAGTAAAGAAGTACAGGGGTGGCTAGGTGGCACAGTGAATAGAGCACCGGCCCTGGAGTGAGGAAGACCTCAATTCAAATCTGGCCTCAGACACTTAATACAAAAAAAACTAGCTGTGTGGTCTTGGGAAAGTCACTTAACCCCAATTGCCCTACCTTCCCCTCTCCAAAAAAAAAGCAAAAAAAAGAAGTACAAAAAGTAAAACAATACCCCTCTCAAGGAGTTTACATTTCAACAGGAGAGGTAAGTACATACAAGAATTTATACAGAATAAATATAAAGCTAACAAATACAAATATATACAAGCTCATTAAATACAAGGTAGTTTGAAAGGGAAGACACTGGCAGTTGGGGGATCAGGAGAGACTTCATGAAGAAGATGGTGTTTGAGTTGAATCTTGAAGGAAAAGATGGACTCTGTGAGGCAGAGGTAAAGAGGGAGTGCATTGTAAGCATGGGGGACAACCACATGTTGGTGTGGAGATGGAAGCTGGAGAGTTGTGAGTGAGGAACTGAGAGAAACCCCATTTGGCCAGATCACAAAGTATATTGGAGGGGAAAGAGCAGGAGGAGTGAATAAAGTCCAAAGGGACTGGAGAGATAGGTTGGGATTAGACTGCATGAGGCTTTTAAAGATAAACAGATATGTTATATTTTTATCCAAGAGGCAGTAAGAAGCCATGGGAGTTGCCTGAGCAGGTGAATCACAAGGTCAGGTCTGTGCTTAATACTTTGACAGCAAAGTATAAGATGACTTAGAATGGGGAGAGATTTATGGCAGGGAGATTAGTTAGGAAGCTGTTTCAATAATCTAGGTAAGAGGTGACAGGGGCACCAACTAAGGTGGTAGATGCATGACAGATTTGGTGGTTGTGGCTCTGGTTTGTCCTTTGTTCTTGAAGAGGATCATGACATCAGGAAGATGATGCCATGATGCAAGTGAATTGGATTACAGTGAGGGAGGGCTGTGCAAAGTAACCAGCCTCACTTTCTCCTCCAGAGTCATCTGGATCCAGTGACAACTGGAGATGGCCCCTGTATGAGAGATAGGATCAGATTGAGAGATGGTAGGAAGACAGATATGGCAAGATCTAGTAAGTTAACTGGATTTGTGCGGTGAAGAAAAACAAAGGGCACCCAAATTATGTTGAGATTTCAGACTTGAGACACTAGAATGATGATGGTGAGAAATAGGGAAGTTTAGAAAAAGAGAGTTTAGGGAGAAAGAGAAGTTTAGTCTTAGACATATTGAGTTTCAGATGTCGTGTGACATCAAGTTTGAAATATTCAATAGGCAACAGGTGATGTGTGATTGAAGCTTGGGGGAGAGATTTCAGTGGAAAAAATCTACATATATGTGTGTATGTATATGTGTGTATTTAGATGTATGTACATACACTTAAACATGCATGCATATGTCAAATTGTAGAAATGATAGTTAAAATCACAAGATCTGATGAAGTTACTGAGGAGTATAGAAGAGAGGATGCAGGACAAATCCATAGGGAACATCCATAGTTTAGAGAATGTGATGTGGACGATAAACTATCAAAGGAGACAGAAACAGTCAGAGGGGTTGTAGGTAAATCAGGAGAATTGGTGCCACAAAGCCCAGAGAGGAGAGATTATTTAGGAGGAGGGGTACCAAATGCAGCAGATGGGTTGAGAAGGATTAGGACTGAGGAAAGACCATCAGATTTGGCAATCAAAAGATCTTTCCTAACTTTGAAGAAAATATTTTCTATTCAGAGATGAAGGTGAAAGCTAGAATGCAAAGGGTTTGGGAATAAGTGAAAGAAAAGAAAGTGGAGGCAACGAGTGTAGATAACTTTTTTCAAGGTTGATAGCTTGAAAGCAAGGTTGATTTTAAGGATGGGGAATAAAGGTATACATGCTATACTCATCAAAATTTAAAGATGACACCATCCTAGGAAGGATTGTTAACACACTAGATGATGGAGTAAGGAGTCAAAAAGATGTAAACAGAATGCCAGAGATATGTGTGGACAGAAATTCCTTTGGAAAAATCTAGGTATTTTAGTGGGATGCAAACTTAATCTGATTCAACCATGCATTATATCAGCCAAAAAATGCTAATACTTCTTTCTGTGGTATGGAGCTCACACATATTAAGAATTATATATATATATATGTATATACATATATAAATATTTGTTTACTGATTGATTTTTTTGGTTGTCTAAGACTTGAGAGGTGATAGTCTTACTGTACCCCCCCAATCAGACTACATCTACAGTACTGCATGAACTTTCAGAAGAATGATGACAATTGAGAGAAAATGCAGAATAGGACAGGAAGTGTGATGATGGACCTTGAGATCATTCCTTAAAAGAAGCAACAAGTAATCAGGCAGAAACAGGAATAAGGGTAGGAGCAGAAAGCAAATTTTTGTATCAAAAAGAAAAATTTCAAAACTAGAGCTGAAGATAATGGTTTCCCCTTAGTAGAAGTCTTCACCTCAAGGCTAGATGAAAACTTGTAGGGTAGCTATAGAGGAGATGCTTCTTCTAATATAGGTTGGACACCTCTGAGGATGCATCTAACATTGAGATTTTGTGATTTCAGTTAGCCAATACACATTTAATAGGTGTCTGCTACGTGTCAAGCATTGTACTAAGAACTAGTGATACAAAAAGAGGCAAAAGATAGTCCCTGCTCTCAGAGAGCTTACAAACTAATAGACGAAACAACAAATATGTATGAACAAGCTAGTTACAAGATAAATTAGGAACCAATTTACAGAAAGAAAACACCAGAATTAAGATTTAAGAAAGGCTTTTTATAAAAGATTGTATTTTAGTGGAGATTTAAATGAAGCCAGAGAAGTCAATAGGTGGAGAGAAGGAAAGAGAACATCAGGCAAGGGGGACAGCTAGGGTAGGTAGGGAGCTGAAAGATTGAGTGTCTTGTTCATGGAACAGCCTGGAGGCCAGTGGTGCTGGGTTGAAGAGTATGTGGTGAGGAGTAAAATGTAA
The DNA here is from genome assembly GCF_028583685.1 of Petaurus breviceps papuanus. Taxonomy (NCBI): domain Eukaryota; kingdom Metazoa; phylum Chordata; class Mammalia; order Diprotodontia; family Petauridae; genus Petaurus; species Petaurus breviceps. The sequence continues at coordinate 4,925,535 of NW_027187378.1, forward strand.
GAAGACTAGAAAGGTGGTGAGGGTGAAGGTGGAGGGGTAGGTTATGAAGGTCTTTGAATGCCAAACAAGATTTTATGTTTGATCCTGGAGACAATAGGGAGTCATTGGAGTTTACTGAGTAGGGAAAGGTGACATAATTGGACCTGCACTTTAAGAAAGTCACTTGGGTGGTTGAATGGAGGATGGATTGGTGTGGAGTGAGACTTGAAGCAGGCTATTATAATAGTGCAGAGGTGAGGTGATGAGGGTCCTGCATTGGAGTTGTGGTAGTGTTGGGGGAAAGGAAGTAGTGTAATTGGGAGATGCTGCAAAAGTGAAATTGACAGGTCTGGAGACAGACTGGAAATGAGGAAGTGAGAAGTAGTGAAGAGTTGAGGACAGTGCTTTGCAAGCCTGAGAGACTGAGAGGATGGTGGTGCCTTCAACAGTAATGGGGAAGATAGGAGGAGGGGTAGAGTTTAGGAGGAAAGAAAATGAGTTCCATTTTGGACATGTTGAGTTTATCATGTCTACTTAGCATCCAGTTCATGATATCTTAAAGGCAATTTAGAGATATGAGACTGGAAGGTGGTAAAGGGGAGAGGGCAGAATAGGTAGGTTTGAGAATCATCATCATAGAGATGTTAATTAAAAACAAGGGAGCCGATGAGATCACTAAGGAAGAGGACCCAGTATAGAATGCTGTGTGACACCTATGCTTAGAGGACGTTATTTGGATAAGGATCCAGCAAATGCTAAGAAGAAGGGGTCAGATTTCATCCTGAACCTACACAGGAAAAGTGAACTCTATTAGGAGACAGAATCACAGTAAGGCTTCTTGTAAGGTCCTGATTACATCACCCTCTGATACACAAAAGCAACCTCACTAAATATTATGAGCCCACAGATCCTGAGCTTGGATGAAATTAGGACAGGCCTGAAAACTATCAAATGGTAGAAAGAAAATATTTCCAGTGAAAATGGCCTGCAATATTCCTGGTACTAAACTTTTTTTTCAGGCTACTGACCTACACTGATGTTGCAGTAAAAAAAAAAAAAAATCTGGTGATAATTACGTCCATAACTCTTCTTTAAATCCTGCAGAGATATTCTCAAAGGACCTAAAAGAGGGCCCCATTTCACCAAAAACAGAACTAGACAACCTCAACAAATCACAGGCAAATGCCAATGATACCAAGCTATTAGGAATGCTCCAGAACTTCTAGTTTTTGTTGCTATATCTCCCACACCCTCTGTCCCCACCACCACCACAACCAACTACATGCCCACACACCCACACATCCGCACACACAAGTTCTGGTTACCCCTCTCCCCCTACAGATCACCAGGTAAAATGCAAATACTCTCAGGAGTAAAATGAGTTTAGGCCAAAAGGAGTGGAGTGATCTCTACCCTGCTCCCCAGAAGGGCTAAGGGGGTGGTCTATCACGCACCTTTTTCCACTGGAATGACGCAAAGTATCTGCAACATGAGGAGCTGAACTCAGTAGAATAGAGCCTTCAGTGTCTCTGATGGACCCAGAGCCTTTGGCAAATGACCTAGAGTAAGTGGAACACTGGGGTGTTTGTTAACTGAGCCAACACACATCAGCCCTACAGTTCCCCAAAGCTCCAGTGTGTTATGCTCACTCACCCACCTTCCCAGAGTGGGGCATTTGGGGGACATTCAGCAGGATCTCAGACTATCCTCCTTACCTCAACATTGACGCACCCATCAATGTGTTCTGCCAGTCTGTTCATGTAAAAACACTCAGCTCCCTCTCAACTGTAAAAAATGAATGAAGAGTAGGACTGTTTGGATAAACACTGGCCAAAAGAAATGTTGGAGGCAGCTAGAGGGCTACTGCTCTGTGCAGTGAGACCATGTTTCCAAATACAAATATTACCCTTGGCAACCTGTCTCATGCCTCACAACTCATGTTATATTTGTTTTGGTCATGTTTAAGTTGGGGAAAGAGGGGGGATGTATCAATAGCTTCCTGGTATAAAATGAACTTTTGATTCTGATGCAATATCTAGATGCTATCAACATCCATTAAAGGCCATTTTTCTACATCGAGTCTGTTGCAATATTCCCTGTAACCAGAGAAAATATCATATCACAAAACTAGAAAAGCTCAGGATAGAAAGAACCTCAAAGCCCATCAGAGCAACTTGTACCTTGATGACCTCTTGTGAGAGGAAATCCATTAGCTCCCAAAGCAGCCTATTCTATTTTGTATTATCTGCAAACTTTTACATATCTATGCCCTTATCCAATTGATTGGTGTGTGTGTGTTGGGGCGGGGGGGGGAGGCTAGAGGTGGGAAGAGGGTTGGGGTGGGAAAGAGAGGGGATAGGGGTGGGGAGGGGAACAAGAAGTAAAAGAAACTAACAACCATAACAAAAACCTGTTAAACAGAATAGGATCAAACACAGATCCTTGGGGCACCCCACTAGGGACCTCTTTCCAAGTTGACATCAAACTATTGGGTCAGGTCATTCAGTCAGTTTCAAATCCTAACTATACTAGTCTCTAATCCATATCTCTTCATCTTGTCCACAAAAAATAGCATAAAAGACTTTGTCAAATACTTTGCTCAAAATTTAGGTAAACTACATCAGTAGCATTCCCTTGATCAATCAGCATAGCAACCTTTTTAAAAAAAATGAAATTATTCTGATATCATCTGTCTTTAATTCAGTCATACTGACTGTGACTACTACATTTCTTTTTCAAAGTCACTAATCATCCCTTTCATAATATGTACTAGAAGGAGGTAGTACAGAGTTACTGTCTCTCACAGTTCCTTCACAAACATCTAGAAAAAAACACCAGACTCAAGTCCTGATTGGGAAACCCAAGGAAAAAAAATCAGTCTTTTTTATCTTAGGTCAGCACAAGGAGACAGAAAGAAAGTTCTGAAGACCCTGCGGATGAAATATAGTCAGAAGTATACTATATAGAGCATTACAGAGTGGCAGCTGAATGATGAATGATAGCCGGTCTACCTAAAGTTGTGTACCTTGGTAAGAAGAGGTCTCAGATCTAGCCCCAAGATGCCTGACCTTGTGCAGGAACAGGTACCAATTGACTATTCTGTCATTCACTACCTTACTGTTGAGTCAGAGATACAGTGTGAAACTAAAGAGAGGAACTGTGAGTAGGGGTGACAGTCCAGGACAAGGAATGGTTCTAGGGTCTAGGTTGTGTATTGAGTGAGGAGAAAGCATAGAAGCAAGCAGACCTCAGAAGTGGAACAAGGTGTCAGATTCATGTCCCAGTCTGAAGTCTGCAGTGAAATAATCAGAGCAGGAAACCCAAACCAAAGGGCAACTTATATTTCTATCACTGTGAACTTACAGAATTTTCCAGCTGGCTAACACTGGTTGAGGACAGTAGCAGTCTACTGGAGCTCCAACCAGGAGCAAGCCAATAATTTTGTTCCTCAGACACAAACCTAGGTCAGGAAGTTGCAGAGCTCAGGCCAGGAAAACAAGACTCAGACCTAATCATGGACCAGATTATTTTGGGTGTACTGAAAGCCTACAATTCCCCAACCTGAGTTATTCCTCAGATCCTAGAACAACACAAAACTCCAGACCCCTGAGAAAGCAGCAACAGGACTTAAGAGTACACAAAAGAAGACCAAGTGCTGACCAGCCATTTCCTCTAGAAATGTGCAGTGCTTCATTCTTAATACAATGTCAGGAAGTAAGGCTGGAAAAATGAGCAAACAAAAAAATCATTCCTCCATAAAGAGCTATTATGGTAACAGTGATGCTCAAAACACAAACCTTGAAGAGGGAAATGACTCCAAAACATCTACAAGCAAAGCCTCAACAAAAAACAGCTTGGAAACAAATTCAACTAGAATTTCTGGAAGAGATGAAGCAAGAGTTCTTTTTTTAAGAACTAAAAATAATTTTATAAGTTAAATGAAAGTACTAGAGGAAACATTTGGAAAAGAAATAAGAAAGTGTGGAGAACAAACAAGAAAAGAAATGGGAGCTATGGAAGAAAGAATTGAAAACTGAATTAACAACTTGGTCCAAAAGGTACAAAATTTTACACAAAGAATAATCCTTGAAAATGACAATGGACCAATTAAAATTAATGATGACAACAAACAAGAAATGTTAAAATGAAGTCAACATGAACTCATACTCCCAAGGAAGGTATCAATAAGAAAAAAGTCCCCATATACAACAAAATATTTATAACAAGACATTTTGTGATAGCAAAGAATTGAAAACAAGATGCTAATTATTTGGGAAATGGTTAAACAAATTGTGATATGTGACTGCAGTGGAGTATTACTGGACTGTAAGAAATGATATATGTGATCAAAACATAGAAGCATGAGAAGACTTACAGGAACTGATGCAAAGTGAAGTAAGCAGAGCCAAGAAAGCAATCTATATAATAACAATGATGTAAAATGGAAAGAACACCAAAACAATCAAAAGTGAATGTAACAAAATTATAAATTAAACATGATTCAAATGCAGAGATATGAGAAGACAAGAATGTACCCCTCCATGAAGGTGGGAGGTCCATAGCTGTTACATATTTCAAATAATTTTTGATTTTTTAATGTATCAATAAGTTTTGCTGATGTTTTTCCTTTTTAAAAAATACTATTTGTTGTATGGGATAGTTCTTTGGGAGGAGTAGAGGGAAGGATATAATAATAATGTAAGAAACAGAAGACATAAATAAAAACTTGTTATAAAAAAGTCAACAGACTGAAAAAATAGAATAAAGTATAAGGTATCTCATAGCCAAAACAACTGAACTGAAAAACAAATCAAAGAGAAATAATTTAAGAATCATTGGACTACCTAAATGCCAAGACCACAAAAAAATTCTAGATATCTTATTTCAAGAAATCATAAAAGAAAAATGTCCAGACCTCTTAGAACCACGAGGCAAATGAAAATAGAAGGAATGCTCTGGTCACCTGAAAGAAACTCCAAAATAAAAATTTCCAGGAACATTATAGCCTAAACTTCATAGCTTCTAGGTTAAATAAAATACTGTAAAGAGTCAGAAAAAAAAGAATTCAAGTACCAAGAAGCCATAGACAGGATCTCACACATACTACTACTAGAAAGGAATGGAGACCTTGGAAGCTTGCCTTTTGGAAGGAGGCCAAAGACACAGGCTTACAACCAAGAATAGCTTACCCAGAAAACTGAGTATAATTGGGGGTGGGAGTGGAGAGAATGGGCCTTTAATGATATAGAGAGGACTTTCAGGTATTCATGATGAGAAGATTAGAGCTGAGTAAAAACTTTGAAGTGCAAACACAGGAGTCAAAAGAAACATAAAAAGGTAAACATGAGTGAACAATCATAAGTGACTAAACACGAATAAACTGTTTATAGTCTAATATGGTAAGATGATATATTTGTCCTTCCTGAATCCTATCATCATTGGGGAATATAGAGGGAGTCTAACAAGAGAGAAGGTCTGGGAGTGGGTTTTTTTTTTTTAATATTTTGATTATCTTAAAAGGAGAAATGAAAGGGTAAAGGAATGTATGTTGTGGGGGAAGTGAGAGAAAGGGTGAGGGAAATTTTCTTACATAATTTGTGTAGCAAGTAGAAGATATAATAAATAAGAAGGAAGTGTTTGGGGAGCAGATAGCACTTTAACCTCACTTTTGTATGAAATGCTCAAAGGAGGGAAGAATATACAACGTAATTGGTGCAGAAATATATTTCACTCACTGGAAAAACAGCACGAAAAGTCAAGAATCAAGTAAGAGAAAAAATAATTAAAAGAATTTAGGAGAAAAATTGGTCCTAATCAAAACAAACTTCAACCATGGAGGTAGATCACAATGAGGGATCTGAAAGGAAAGAAAGTATCAGAATATATCATTGGGTTCTGGTCAGGAAAAGAGAAGAGGAACAGGGGAGCAGAAGCAGATTGTAGAAAACCTGGAGCTTTGGTGCTGAGTACACTCTGCTCTCTCCATACTCTTCTTCATAAAGAGGGGGCCGGAAATTCTGGTCAATACAGTGAACAATCACAACTTCAGAGAACTCATGATGAAATATGCTACCCACCTCCTGACAGAGAACTCATGGACTCAGGATGCAGTTTGAGACACACAATTTTTTGGACGTAGCCAATGTAGAGTTAGTTTTCCTATGTTACAATGTATTTTTATTTTTTCAGTGGGGAAGTGGGAAGGTAGAAGGGAGAGAGGATAGATTTTTATTCATTCAAAAAAAAAATAAACTATCTGCAGCTAGGAGTAGAAGGGAAACAGTTAATTGGGAAAAATATTGTAGAAAATTTCTCTGAAGGAAAGGTCTCAGTTGCATGATATATAAGGAAATAACATATTTATAGGAAGAAGAGTCATTTCTCAAATGATAAATTGTCAAAGGATATGAACAGGAATGTTTCAAAGAAAGAAATCCAAGCTTTCAATAATCATATGAAAAACTGTTCCAAATCATTAATAGTTAGATAAATGCAAAATACAGTGACTCTGAGGTTCTACCTCATACTCCTTAGATTGGCAAAGTTGATTAAAAAAGGGAAATTACAAATGATGCAGGGTCTGTAAGGGAAACAGATGCATTAGTCCATTGATGGTAGATCTGTTGTGAATTGGTCCAATCATTCTGCAAAGCCATTTGGAACTAGGTCCCAAAGTTACTTAAATTAGTGTGCCTTTTATTTTTTTGCTTTTTTTTTTTTGGAGGGAGAAGGTAGGGCAATTGGGGTTGTGTCACATGGCTAGGTGTGTGTGTGTGTGTGTGTGTGTGTGTGTGTGTGTGTTAAGTGTCTGAGGCCAAATTTGAACTCAGGTCCTCCTGACTCCAGGGTTGGTACTCTATTCACTGTGCCACCTAGCCACCCCAATTAGTATATCTTTTGACACAGCAAAACCATTATTTGGCCTACAATCCAAAGAGAGCAAACAAAAAGGAAAAGGACCCATATGTATAAAAATATTCACAGTAGCTTTTTTTGTACTGGCAATGACCTAGAAACTAGGGGGACGTCTATCAATTAGGGAATTGCAGAATAAATTATGCCAAAAATTATGAAAGAGATAATTTCAGAGAAACCTGGGAAGATTTGTATGAATGGATGCAGAGTAAAATAAGCAGGACCAGAACAATTTATACAATAACAATAATATCGCAGAGACAAACAACTTTGAAAGATTTAAGAACTCTGATCAATGCAATCAATGTTCAATTATAATACCAGAAGATGATGAAGGATGCTAAACTTTCCTGGCAGAGAGGGGATCAATTCCAGATGATGAATGAAATGTAAATTTTTACATGGCCAATGGAAGAATTTGCTTTGCTTTTCTATACATATTTTGTTGAAGGATTTAGTTTTTCTTTTTTCTTTTTATATCAATGGGGAATGGGAGAAGTAGAGAAATGTTTGCTAATATATCCAAATATGCTTGATAATCAATATCCAAATGCTTGATAAAATATCTAAAATTTTGTCATGAATCAAAGTCAAGTTCATTGGCCTATAGTTTATGCACTTTGTTCTTCACCCTACCTCCTTTTAAAAAAAAATCAGAACATTTACCATTCTCCATTACCAAGGTACCTCTTCAACTTCCCAAAATTCTAAAAAGATCCCAACAAACGTGACAAATTATGCCTGTTGTTTCTCTCTCAAGTAACCCACAGTCTAACATGGAAAACAACATGCAAACAACTTTATGTGGCAACAGATATATACAAGAAAAATTAGGCCTAGTCTCAGAGAGAAGACACAAAGATTAAGGACAACTGAGAAAAACTGGTATTTTATTTGAGGCTTGAGAGAAGCTAAGGAACCTGGGAGATGGAAATGGAAGCACAGAATATCAGGTATAGGGGACAGTCCATGAAAATTTCAGAGTCAGGAGATGGAACGTCATATGCAAAGAATACTAGGGAGACCAGTGTCACTAGATTGAAGAATACGTGGAAGGGAGTGAGGTGCAGAAGACTGTAAAAGTAGAAAAAGGTCAGGTTCCAAAGGACTTTACAAGACAAACAGCATGTTTTATATTCAATCCTGGAAATAATACAGAGCCATGAATTTATTGATTGATTTCCTCAAAATAATGTTCTTGTCACTGGGTTATACTTATCCTTTTTTTCTGAACCCTGGAAACACACTCTTTCTAAAACTAAGGTATGGGGCAGCTAGGTGACGCAGTGAATACAGCACCAGCCCTAGAGTCAGGAGAACCTGAGTTCATATCTGGCCTCAGACACTTAATACTTACTAGCCATGTGACCTTGGGCAAGTCACTTAACCCCAATTGCCCTGCCTTGCCCTCTGCAAAAAGCAAAACCAAGACATAAAACTAAGGTACATGTCTTCTCTATCAAGAATTGACATTTGTCCCCAAGGGTCTCGTTATTTCTTCAGCAATTAGTTCTACCTGAAGCAATCCATTATTTCTTGAGCAATAAATAATATTTTATTCTAAATAGTAATGCAAATGTTTTGGCTTAGTGTCAACAGTAGCTTTCTAGCAACAAGTACGTATCCACCAGCAGAGCAGATGACAGTAGAACCTAAGATTGTTTCAAAATTAATGTGATGGAACATATAAATTGGCTAAGAAAGTAATAATTTAGTTTAAACAGTTCCTTGTTTTCTCCAGAGGTATCAGTGACCACAGAGAGGGATTTAAAAGCATAGAAATCATATTAGCCCCAATTCATCCATTCTCCTTCAGAAGCTGGCAGCCATAGGAAAATACCTGAAAAATAGCATCCAAAAAACTTAGCAAATCAGAATTCTCCAGGAACCAAATGTTGGGTCACTCTTTTGTTTAGGGATAGAGGGAAGGTTTTTTCCTTGATTGATGAGAATTTTTAGCTCCTGACAGAGTGTGTCTCAGGAAGTGTCTGACCACAAAGCTACAGAGATGTTATTGCTGGTCAGTCTTAATTAAAAGACTCCCTTGCATCTTGTCATCATTGCTTCTGAACTTTGTGCTTAGTCCTTATTTTTGGTCACAAGCAACCATGATTCTTCCTGTTTTGCTGCCAGCATGATGACACATGGCAAATGAGCTAAGATGCCCAACAAGGAGCTTTCATACTGCCTCATACTCATTCTCAGTGAAAACAATAATTTCCAAAGGAAGACACCAGGCAGAGAAAAGATATGTTGGATTATAGAAAAAGAGCCCATGAGGTATACGTGCAGAATGCCCAGCTCCTGCCGCCAACCTGTGGGTATTTTTGACAGTACTCAATTAAAGCAGGATGGTTAGCTTTAAGTTGTCATTTGAGTTGGTCAAATCATCCAAAGTCTTTGAGAAGTCCTCTAACAGCAGGATGACCATTTTATAATAAATAGGTGGTCTGAAGGAAGCTAGCCATGATTGGTGTCTAAGGGAAACCAGTTCTGGTTTGATTCAGAGCTGAATGAGGGGACAGAGAACATGGGCTTCTTCCTTCTTATTTCCCCAGTCTATCTTATTCTAGAGGAGTGGCAGCTTCTCAGTTCATTATCAGACACTACATTTGTGGTGGACAGTGGCTAAACACAGCAAGGGTACCACAGTACCCATAGCTGCTGCTTCTGGACCACAAGAACCTCAATTTCTGCTTTCAGCTACAATAAGATGTGGGCATATGATCCAACGAGAGTCCTTGCTAACTTGTTATGCCTCCATGGGGTTTTCATAGTGAATAGGTACCCCTGGCAGGGCCCCAAAAGCAAAGCCAAGATTAATTCTGGTCTTCATGCTGTCTCTTTCCCTTACTAGCAAAATGCTGTTGCCAGAGTGCCATCCATTGCTAAAACCAAATTGCTACCTCTTATTTTGGTCTTTTAGTTTACTTTTGTGTTATTCTCAGAGTAAAGAGGTAACTAAGAATGCTAGATCCCAGAGTTAAAATTCCTATCCCCTAGGATTCCTGGCTTTCTCAACTCACTCACAATCTTGACCTTTTTTAGAAATATACAACTATTGTCATTTTTGAAATTGAAGGGTGTTGACAGGCAGTGTGGCATAATGGTTATAATCCAGTCTCAAAGCCAAATAGTGAAGTGCTATCTCCAGTATACACCAGCTGAAAACCTGAAGGCTTTCTTGATTCCCTCCCCCTGCCCCAACTAAGCACCTTCCTTCCGTAAACTACCTTGCATTTATTTTCTAAATACTTATATGTTTTCATGTGTTCTCTCCTATGCTCCTTGCGAGCAGGGAGTTTTATTTTAACTTTATTCCTGGCACACAATAAGACACTTAATAAATGCTTTTCTATGGAATG